>NW_027224263.1:10572068-10872068 GCF_023699985.2 Odocoileus virginianus | reverse complement strand
ATTGCCCCATAGTGTTTACTACTTTTTCAGCTTTTAAACTCTCCTTAAAAAGTCACTTTTGGGGGTGGGGGGCTACTAACTATAGTTAGCTAGTTATAGTCACTCAGTTGTGTTGTATCTGACTCTTTGTAACTCCATGGACTGTAGCCCACCAGGCTCCTCTGACCATGGAATTCTCCAGGCAAGAATACTGGAGTGGGTTGCCATGCCCTTCTCCAGGAGATCTTCCCGACCCAGGGATCAAACCCAAGTCTCCTGCACTTGCAGGCAGATTCTTTACTGCTGAGCCACCAGGGAAGCCCAAAGGAAAAAGTAGGATCAATATTAAAATCTGTAGTCCATTAATTTTCTAAATTCCATAAGGGTATGACAATGAATCTTCAGGGGTGGTGATTTTGCCCAGTACCATTCCCCTAGACATTTGGTGATGTCTGGAGACATTTTGGTTGTCAAGATGGGTAGGGGTGGGTGGGGGTTGGGATCTGACATCCAATGAGTCAAAGCCAGGAATGCTGCTAAACATTCACAGAACAGTCTCCCTTTCCCTCCACAACAAACAATTATTCATCCCAAAGTGTTGCTGTTGAGAAACTCTGGGGTAGATGTGTCATCTCATTGGTCTCTGGCAATCTACTGACTAGAACAGTGCCTGGGGCACAGAAAACACTCAAAACTTATATAAATGAATGAACACACACCATTCTTTCTCCTTGGTTTTTATCCCAATACTGTTAACAACCCATTTTCAACATTTTTATCTTATACTCAATCTCTTTTAGTAAATCAAACTCTGAAGGTTCATATCATCAATTCCTTAAAAATTATCAAATGTATTACAAAAGTAATGACTTCCTGTAACCTCTAACTCCTCAAGACATCAGAATTTGCTGCACTAAGCTTTTCAATACCTTTACCTCTTGGTACTAACCTTAAGAGTAGCTATAGCTTACTTTAACAAAAATACAAGTATGAAAAATAAAAAAATATTATAAAACATTTTTCAAAATACTGATTCAAAGATAAATTACCAATTAGTTGGATTACAAAATGACTTCTAAAAAGTCTTATGTGCTTTCAATCAAATTCAACAGATTCAAGGAACATTTACTGAACATTCAGCATGTACAAGGTATTACGCTAAAATAATATAAAAAAACTTCCACTTTAAATATACAATATAAATATGACATCTGCTAAATTAATACTGACATTTTATCTTACCAACCTTTTTAGATACATCTTGTTTCAGTTCTTGTACAGTGGACTCATTTCCAACTTTGCATGCAGAGTTCTCTGTTTCCTATTTTCAAAAGAAAAGAACAAACCAAATGATGACATCTTTTTTTAAAACTCTGTTTAAAATGGGTACAAATTAGAAATTATAGCATTAATAAATCAACGGCCCATAAAGGGCTTAGATATTTGGGTACTGATAGATTCCCAGAGATTTTATGCCAATTGGGACAATTTAATTTTCATAAGAAGGTTACCAACCAGCAATTTTCTATTTTTCTACTGTAATAGGATATTTTCTTTTAAAGTGTACCTAACTTTTTAACAATAAAAAACTGTACAGTAATATAAGAACTACTAAGTACTTTTGCAGCTCAGAAAGATTACCAATTTAGGCAAAGGGTTGAATCAGAATTGTTATTTTTCCCAAAGTATTGCTCCATAAATATGGAAAATGTGGAAAACCATATTCAGAGAGATGTTTTCTTGGAACTCTATATGCTTTAGATAAAAGGAATCAAAATTTAACTGGTATTAAATGAAGTTCCCAAGATAGTAACAGATGAAGAAAATTAAACCCACCAAAAATACATATATATCTACGTATACATTCATATACACATACGTACATATATATATATATTTGAGAGGTTAAAGAAGGTAGAAATGGATGCTGCATTTCTGCTGGAAAAAAATTTGGGTAAAATAAGACAATCATACATTTGCAAATTGTAACACAGTATTCTTTTCCATCTTAAATTTTCTTTCCATTTATAAAAGTACAGAAATTTGAATGCTACTACTGACACTGAGAAAAAAATTTTCCTAATTCTTGGTGTCCATCACAGAGTTTGTCAGAAAGTCACTATACAACCATTTTTAACTGACCTAAGATATATAAGGATGTATGTACATATTAAGGTAGCAATTACAAAGTATCAGGATAGGCTCCAACAATCTCTCTACTCCAGAGATTATTATACTGCTAAAGATTTAATGTGCTAGATGTATTTCTGTAGGACTGTGGGATTTCCAATATCTTCAAGCTGAAAAGTTGTTTCATTGAATTCCTCTCAGCATTTGGGAAATACTACCAATCTTATATAGATTATTCTAGAGAAAAGTTGTTTTAGGGGATTTGAAGTATTAGATAAAATCTAATCTCTACCATAGTCCATGAGCACCTAATATGATCTGGATCCTGCCTGCATCTTTCACATTCAACATTCAGAAAACTAAGATCATGGCATCCAGTCCCATCACTTCATGGCAAATAGATGGGGAAACAATGGAAACAGTGACAGACTTTATTTTGGGGGGCTCCAAAATCACTGCAGATGGTGACTGCAGCCATGAAATTAAAAGACACTTGTTCCTTGGAAGAATAAGTTATGACCAACCTAGACAGCATATTAAAAAGCAGAGACATTACTTTGCCAACAAAGGTCCATCTAGTCAAAGCTATGGTTTTTCCAGTAGTCATGTATGGATGGCTTCCCTGGTGGCTCAGCTGGTAAAGAATCCGTCTGCAATGTGGGAGACCTGGGTTCAATCCCTGGGTTGGGAAGATCCCCTGGAGAAAGGAACAGCTGCCCACCCCAGTATTCTGGCCTGGAGAATTTCATGGACTATTCCATGGGATGGTAAAGAGTCAGACGCGACTGAGTGACTTTCACTTTCGCTTTCCTTTCACTTTCATGTATGGATGTGAGAGTTGGACTATAAAGAAACCTCAGCACCGAAGAATTGATGCTTTTGAACTGTGGTGTTGGAGAAGACTCTTGAGAGTCCCTTGGACTGCAAGGAAATCAGTCCTGAATATTCATTGGAAGGACTGATGCTGAAGCTGAAACTCCAATACTTTGGCCACCTGATGCGAAGAAACTGACTCATCTGAAAAGACCCTGATGCTGGGAAAGATTGAAGGCAGGAGGAGAAGGGGATGACAGAGGATGAGATGGTTGGATGACATCACTGACTCGATGGACATGAGTTTGAGCAGGCTCCAGGAGTTGGTGACGGACAGGGAAGCCTGGTGTACTGCAGTCCATGGGGTTGCAAAGACTGAGCAACTGAATTGAACTGAACTGCATCTTTCACAACTATATTGATCACCTCCCTTTCCCATCATAACCCCAGAATTATACTTTGGCCAACTGGATGGTTCCTTAACATCCTTAGTGTCATAGCTCAAGCGTTATTATATTATAAAAGTCTTCCTTGATCACTTTAAAATAGCCATGTTGACAAGATGAGAGCAAATTTTTGAAAGCTGATGATCGTTAAGAACAGTTCATGCATATTAGAGAAAAACCTTCAACTGTTCTACAAATTAACTGCATGCATGTGTTCCAAGTCCCTTCAGTTGTGTCTCACTCTTTGTGACCCCCTGGACTGTAGTCAGTCAGGCTCCTGTGTCCATGGGATTCCCCAGGCAAGAATACTGGAGTAGGTTGCCATGTCCTCCTCCAATTACCTTCTAATAACTGTTCATTATTAGTAGGGAAATCAGAAGCACTGTACTACCTTAATTCCATAGATATTTTCCCTAAGTTAACCTAAGAAAAATACATACCAATAATTCTTGTACCTCAATTTAATTTGATTTAATTAAGTACTTACAAAGATCACAGACCAAAACTGCCAAGCAGTGATTAGGTTTCTATTTTATTTGGCTTTAAAAACTCTCTTAGACTTTGAACTTTTGAAAGATATCAACTCCTATAAGGTAAACTGCTGCTAAGTCCTAGTTTTAAGGAGTGATACTGTACCTACCAGATGATCTAATCTCTAAAGAGGTTAACTAGATTTCTTAGTATAATCTGATTTGGTATATAGTCATCTATGATTCTCTCCATGGTAAGGTCTAAGGTCCAGGCCCTTCCCCCAGCACTTCAATCAGGCTGAGGACAAAGCAATGGAAGCCAAGCATGTGCCTGCAGACAACCAACATCAACTTAGCTAGACTTGAGACAGTCCTCAGTTATTACCTTCTTCTGGAGATGGGCTGCCCCATTACAAAAGCACAGTACCAACTAAATCCCGGTTCCCACCATCAGGCCATGTCTCTTAATTCCTATCAGAACCTAAGAAACATGCTTTCTTAAAAGGTATGGTTTTTCTATCCAATTTTCATTCAATTTCCAGCAATTCACACCATTGTTTCCCTCCATCTATATTTCCCTCCATCTATATTGGACTCTTTAATAGAGTCATTTGTACACTCCTCGTAGTATTGAGTTGTAAGATTTGAGCTTTTTAATTTTAAAAAGCACACCACCACTCTTTTCTCTTCTCCGCCATCCTATGTGCGGTTGAGGTCTGTCCTCACCATGTCTTCTCACAAGACTTTCAGGATCAAGCGATTCCTGGCCAAGAAGCAAAAGCAGAATCGTCCCATTCCTCAATGGATTCGAATGAAAACTGGCAATAAAATTAGGTACAACTCCAAGAGAAGACACTGGAGAAGAACCAAGCTGGGTCTATAAGAAGCCTCACATAAAAAGTGGCACACGTGTTAAGACCACTTATTTAAGCAGCCAAATCACAGTGAGAACATCACTACTGTAATGCTTGGCTCCTGATGTTTCTTATTTCCTCACTATCAGTCTGAGACCAGTAATAAATATGATATGTTACGTTGGAACTGTTATTGTATTAGATGGTTTGTGATGACGTACTGAATAAATACTCCTGTCAGGACACAGGGCTGTCCAATGAGAGAAATGTTCTCTAGCTACCAAGTACTTAGAAGTACTAGTAAGTACTAGAAGCTAGTAAATTAGGAACTGGCTTTTTTAAAGTTTTGTTGTCTTATTGTTCCCTATAAGTAGCAGCTCTTAAACCTACTGTTACAGGAAGTACACATATGTGTCATCCTTTTACCTGAACGCAGCACCTTTTTAAAATAAACTGTTGGGGGGGATGCCTTGCCACAAGACATGCAGGATCTTAGTTCCCCAACCAGGGATTGAACCCACTTGGTTGCCAGGAAAGTCCCATAAAAAGCATGTTTATATGCTATTCTATGATGTGAACCAGGGTTTGGCAAACTGGTCTCCCACCTGTTTTTGTATGGTCTGTGAACTAAAGTTATGCATTTTTAAATGGTTGAAAAAATAAAATATTTTCGACATTTAATAAATTCAAGTTTACCTACCAGGGAAAAAAAATAAAAATAAAAAGCATACCACCAAAGGACCTAGTTTCACAAATCATTTGTACAAAGGTGATCTATACTCAAAGAAATCTTCATTATTATCTACTAAAGAACATTAAGTTAAAAATGTTAGTTACTAAAAAATTCAGGTCACTTCTGTTTTAGTAGTGAGGAAGGGGAAGTTATTAACTGTGACTAAAGTGAAATTAAAAAAAAATGCTTGAGAGATGAGATTGCTGTTCTTTTTTCAGAGGAGAGGAAAAAAAAACCCAGGAAACTCAAATAGATGTCATATGCATCCATACATTCCTATCAACCCCATCTCTCCATCAGAGTCTTTTGCTTTAAAATTTTAAAGTCCAGATTAAAAAAATTTTTTTAATTTATTTTTAATTGGAGGATAATTGCTTTACAATGTTGTGTTGGTCTCTGCCATACATCAACATGAATCAGCCACAGTTATACATATATCCCCTCCCTCTTGACCCTCCCTCCCACTGCAGACCCCATCTCATCCCTCTAGGTTGTCATAGAGCACTAGTTTGAGCTCCCTGAGTCATATAGCAAATTCCCACTGGCTAACTTTTACATATGGTAGTATGTATGTTTCTATGCTACTCTCTCCATTTGTCCCACCCTCTCCTTCCCCTCTGTGTCCACAAGTCTGTTCTCTATGTCTGCGTCTCCACTGCTGCCCTGCAAATAGGTTCATCAGTACCATCTTTTCTAGATTCCACATACATGCATTAATATACAATATTTGTTTTTCTCTTTTTGACTTACTTCACTCTGTATAATAGGCTCTAGGTTCATCCAACTCATTAGAACTGACTCAAATGTGTTCCTTTTTATGGCTGAGGAATATTCCATAATATATATGTGCCACAGCTTATCCATTCACACGTCGATGGATATCTAGGTTGCTTCCATGTCCTAGCTATTGTAAATAGTGCTGCAGTGAACACTGGGGTACATGTGTCTTTTTCAATTATGGTTTTCTCAGGGTATATGCCCAGTAGTGGGATTGTTGGGTCATATGGTAGTTTTATTCCTAGTTTTTTAAGGAATCTCCATACTGTTTTTCATAGTGTAAAGGCCAGATTTCTTAACCTGACATTCAAGACTCATGGAAATATGGCCCCAATTTATTTTTCCAACATTCCACCACTGAAATGTTTACATTGGTCACACCAGTCTTTCAACACTCCCATCAAATTCTCTCCTTTGCATACTATTTAGTTCATACTATTACCGAACATATAATGCTTTCCCATTTTTTCTCTATCTACCTATGTAAATATCTCCCAATTTTCAAAGCCTAACACAAGTTCTATCTCCTCCCAAAAACTTTTCTCTGCTATTCCAGGTAACACTGCCCTCACCATTGTTCTATCTTCCCATTCCTCCTCCAAACTCCTTGTGTAGTACTTAAGATCTATTCAGTCTACAAATATCAATACCTCATCTATCATCCCTTCTTATATATAGCTCTCTTCTGTGAGCTTGTAAAGTCATCAAAAGCTGGGACTATATCAAACTTTTCTTTAGATTGCTTAAGATATCAACAGATATGCTGTTATACATAATAAGCACTCAATAACCCACGTACATCCACATCATAGGATATTACTCAACAACAAAAAGGAATAAACCACTGATACAGGCAACAACTTGGATGGATCAACTAAGCCAATCTCAAAAGGTTACATACTATATGATTCAATTTTTAGGACATTCTCAAGTGACAAAATTATAGAGATGGAAAACAGATTAGTGTCTGCCTAGGATTAGGGATACTGTGGGGGAGGTGGTGGGTATGACTTTATAAAGGAAGATCTCTGTGGTGATAAAATCTCATCTTGATTGTGGTGGTGGTTACACAAATATACACAAGTAACAAACTGACACAGAACTATACACTTACACTGTACTGATGTCAAATTCTTGGTTTTGATATACTATAATTAAGACATAACCACTAGGAAAAATAGGTGAAGGATAAACAGGACTTATCTGTACTATCTTTGCAGCTTTCTGTGACTCTATAATTATTTCAATATAAAAAGTAAAAAAAAAAAAAAAACCAAATATCTAACTTCATCTTTATTTACTAAATATGTACATTTTCTACCTAATTTTATTCAAGCTAAGGACAATCTATAATTACTGAGATAAAATAAATTCCCCAAACCTATTTGTGATAACCTAAAAACATCTTACAATCTAAATGGCTTTTAAAATCTACAAGAATAACCAGCAACAGTCTGTGGATAGGGGGACTGGGAAATGGAGGGTGAGGAATGGGAGGGAAGCTACAATTTCAACCATCTTATTTTCACACTGAGTGAACTTTAACCATGTCCATGTATTATTTTTTAAATGGTTTTATTAAATAGTTCATATAAAGGATTTTTATAAAATATAAGGACTAAAGAATTATGATATAACCTTTCTTAAGTACTCAGTTTAATAAAAAGAAGTCTTATTATTTGCTTTCAAGTCTCCTGTATATCCTTCTCCATTTCCATTATATTCTTTACCCCCTCAGAGATGACTGATATCCTAAACTCTGTGCTTATCATTTCTTGCTGTTCTTTAGTTTTACTCTGCTTATAACTCTAAACAATATATTCTTTAATTTTGCATGTTTTGAGACTTAATATAAATGGAATCTTACTGCACATATTTTTCTGTGACTTGTTTCCCCCCAACTCGACACCATGGTACTGAAATTCATCCATGTTATTGTATATAACTAATTCATTCATAACGACTGTATAGAATATTATATAGAATATGAATATGAATACAGAATATAGAATATGAATATCCCATAATTTATCAAAGATTATCAGTATCCAATATATATAAATAGAAGGTAGAGACAGTGGAACTGAAAAAAATATATGGCATGTTTGAGATTATACATACATGTGTACAGACATACACACAAACACCACCATACACAAACATACACATACAGTATATATTCTATTTGATGTAAATAGTTCTGTTTGGTGATATTCCTGTATTTAAAATGGTTCTCATTGGCATAATTTCTCAGTATTAAATTTCTTTGCTTGAATATAAGGCTAGGATTGATTTTTATATGTAGTTATGATACCCATACATGTGCCCATAATAAATATACAAGTGTTTTGGTTACTTTATAAAATACACACATACACAAATACAAGTGTTCCTTTATTCTAAAAATTATAAACCAAATAAAAATTAGTAGAAATCTACAAAAGACTTATAGTCCCTTTCTTACAGTACAGTATTTAACTAGGTTACTTCTAGAATACTTAATCACACCTCAAATAAGATACAATGATAATATTACTTAGCAAAAAATAAGTAGTAGAAAGCAAAAGCAGAAAATGAAGAATTACATAAAAAAGAGAAAAATGAATGAAAAGTGTATGCGATTTGTAGAAATACACTTATGACTTTCACAAACCACAACTTACCTTTAATGCTGAAGTCCCAACTTTTCCTGGATACCTGTTCAGAAATAAAAGCAAGAAGGTGTTGAATAGTGGCTATGAGAAGGGAAATCCTATACACTCATTAAAGGCAAGCCCATATTTTTAAAAACATTTATATATTTTGCCATTTAAAAAACTCTTCTGAAAATAAAATAAAAAACTCTTCTGTACATACAGAAGATGTAGAGAACATAAAAAAGTAAAGAAAATTAAAGTGACCCATAGTCTTACCACCAAGAGATTTGAGTTTGCATCTTTGGTTTTCCTAGATATATAACACTATAATTAGCATTAATGTGAATATAACTTTGTACTCTTCCACAAATTTCTTTAGAAGTGGAAATGCAGCTTAAAAGTATACATGCTTTTCAGCATTTGGAGAAACTCTCAAATTGCTCTCTAGAACAGCTGTGCCAATTTACACTCCCATTGCTCTTCATATCTGTTTCTTAATAACCTTGCCAAAAATGAGTGTTATTTTTTTTCATTTATTTTTATTAGTTGGAGGCTAATTACTTTACAATATTGTAGTGGTTTTTGTCATACATTGACATAAATCAGCCATGGATTTACAAGTATTCCCCATCCCGATCCCCCCCCCACCTCCCTCTCCACCTGATTCCTCTGGGTCTTCCCCATGCACCAGGCCCGAGCACTTGTCTCATGCATCCAGCCTGGGCTGGTGATCTGTTTCACCCTAGATAATATACATGTTTCGATGCTGTTCTCTCGAAACATCCCACCCTCGCTTTCTCCCACAGAGTCCAAAATTCTGTTCTGTACATCTGTGTCTCTTTTTCTGTTTTGCATATAGGGTTATTGTTACCATCTTTCTAAATTCCATATATATGTGTTAGTATACTGTAATGGTCTTTATCTTTCTGGC
This sequence comes from Odocoileus virginianus, assembly GCF_023699985.2. Taxonomy (NCBI): domain Eukaryota; kingdom Metazoa; phylum Chordata; class Mammalia; order Artiodactyla; family Cervidae; genus Odocoileus; species Odocoileus virginianus. The sequence goes on along the minus strand of NW_027224263.1, from coordinate 10,862,299 downwards.
TTACTTCAGTCTGTATAACGGGCTCCAGTTTCATCCATCTCTTTAGAACTGATTCAAATGAATTCTTTTTAATGGCTGAGTAATATTCCATGGTGTATATGTACCACAGCTTCCTTATCCATTCATCTGCTGATGGGCACCTAGGTTGCTCCCATGTCCTGGCTATTATAAACAGTGCTGCGATGAACATTGGGGTGCATGTGTCTCTTTCAGATCTGGTTTCTTCAGTGTGTATGCCCAGAAGTGGGATTGCTGGGTCATATGGCAGTTCTATTTCCAGTTTTTTAAGAAATCTCCACACTGTTCTCCATAGTGGCTGTACTAGTTTGCATTCCCACCAACAGTGTAAGAGGGTTCCCTTTTCTCCACACCCCCTCCAGCATTTATTGCTTCTAGACTTTTGGATAGCAGCCATCCTGACTGGCATGTAATGGTACCTCATTGTGGTTTTGATTTGCATTTCTCTGATAATGAGTGATGTTGAGCATCTTTTCATGTGTTTGTTAGCCATCTGTATGTCTTCTTTGGAGAAATGTCTGTTTAGTTTGTTGGCCCATTTTTTGATTGGGTCATTTATTTTTCTGGAATTGAGCTGCAGGAGTTGCTCAAAAATGAGTGTTATTTTTAAATGTTTAGAAAATTCAATAGGCAAAAGTATATTTCACTGCAGTCTTAATTTGTGCTTCCTTGATTTATAGTGACGTGAAGTGAAGTGAAAGTCACTCAAATAAAAACCTGACACATTACTTTGGGGAAAAAAAAAAAGTCTCTTAGTTACGTCCTATTCTTTGTGACCCCACAGACTATACAGCCCATGGAATTCTCCAGGCCAGAATACTGGAGTGGGTAGCCTTTCCCTTCTCCAGGGGATCTTCCCAACCCAGGGATCAAACCCAGGTCTCCTGCATTGCAGGTGGATTCTTTACCAGCTGAGCCACAAAGGGAAGCCCAATGGATGAAAAGCTTCATATACATTAGACATTTACGTTACTTTTAAAGAGAGAGAAACCATTTTTGTTCATAGCTCTTTTTTGCTTTGCTTTTTACTACAACAAAACTCAATTCTTAAATACAGGCTACTTTAGATATGATAATTTTAAAAAGTAACTTTTCACTAATTATTTTCACCCCCCATGTTTTTCTTCAAATCGGAACAACTTGATACCTGCTTCAAAACATAAAAGAGTGACATACCCTTACAGCTGCTTATTATATTTCAGGGTTACACACTAAGAAGATTTTAAATCATAAATATTAATAAGCCATTTCTAAATTTTTTAAATGCAGTGATCACAGATGATACAATTTTGTGTAGAAAGGTGCCTTCAAGATCTATCTAGCCATAGAGCCTCTTTTTATAGGTAAAGAAACTGAGGAGCTGAGAAACTAAATGGCTTTCCCCAATGTCACACATTTAGTTAGGGGCAGAATCAAGAGAAGCATCAAGTCCTACTACCAAGCTTCTCATGTGCCAAATTGAGTAATCTTTGACCTCTAATTTAAAAAAAGTGTGATTAAAAAGTTACTTTTGCCACTCAATAGAAAATCAACCCCTTTATTCAATGAACATTTATGAAACACTTACTATATATCAGAGACTAAGGGAAGGAAGATGATTAAGACACAATCCTAGTTTAGGGGTTTTTTAGAGCTTGTTTTAAAAAAAAAGGTGGCTGTATAAAATAGTACCTGCCTATTGCAGAGCCTGGACAATATAATCTTAATAAAGGATAATTTCCAGGAACGAAAAAATTTTATCCCCAATTACTTGTTTTCCCTGGCAAACATATACTGCTCTGTAACAAAATCTTCTTTATCCAGAGGTGATTAGGACCAAGGCTATTCCAATTTTTAAATAAGGAATCAAGATTCTACACAAAGAATGTATAAAATAATACACGTGCAATCAAATCAATAACAAAAGGTTAAAAAGCAAAAACAAAAAACCTTGAAGAGGCTCAAATTCCCATGTAGCACATATTCTGAATTCCAACCAAGAAGAAAATCACCTGCCACAGAGGTATAGAGACAAGAGGAAGTAAGATTTTTTTTCAAAAAAGTTAAGCCCCATATGAGGTAGAGAAGGAAAGAAAAAGAAAATTTGCCTTCCTCATGACTTCCATTTTGAGAAATCTGATCAGGTTTTTTAGCTGTCAAAAAAAAAAAAATAGAATAGGGCACATTTTTCTCTCTTGTATGTAACTGGTTTCATAAAGAGCTCTAAGTTATAGATCAGTTGTTGACATACAAGGAAACAGTTCTGATTGGTTATGGTGGAGCTTTACATATAACTATGTACAAACCATAAAAAATAATTTATTACTTCCTTTTGAGAGCCAAGGGAATGTAGTGAAAAGAACATGTGCAGATAGATGTTGCTTGAATATTGTTTCTGCCGTTTACCTTATGTGTGATCTTGATCAATTCATTTAATTTCTCCAAGCCTCAATCTCCTCCTTTGGAAAAGGGTAAAACCATTTACACTTCATAGGATTAAGTGAGAGAGCACATGGGGCACACACAATAAGCTGTAGTTTCCTCAGCAGCTTTGAATTGCTCCATTGAAACTCACAAATAATGAGTGTCACCAAGTTTCTCCAAGGGACTTTGGCAGTCTGTCAGTAGTGAGCAGCCTGAGACCAATTTCTGGATACAGAAAAGATACCCTACAGCCCATAAAGCTCCAGCCTATTTAACAACAGGGAACATGAAAAACACCAGATTATACTGAGCTGGGGATTAAAATGGGATCCTGCTTGCATTTTGTGATGTCATTAAACAAAAAACTAATAAGAAAAGCCACTCATATTTGAAACATAATGTAAATATTAAAAGGTTGTTAAGGTTTTGGTAGGTAGTAAAATACTTTGTAGCTTCTTCCAGTCTGATTAAGCCTAAATTTGTTTTTAACAGGTAGTCTGTAAGACCAGAATTTTTTGTGATAAATTTTTTCATCCATTTATAGAACATTCAGTTCAGTTCAGTCACTCAGTCGTGTCCAACTCTGCGACCCCATGAATTGCAGCACGCCAGGCCTCCCTGTCTATCACCAACTCCCGGAGTTTACTCAAACTCATGTCCATCGAGTCAGTGATGCCATCCAGCCATCTCATCCTCTGTCGTCCCCTTCTCCTCCTGCCCCCAGTCCCTCCCAGCATCAGGGTCTTTTCCAATAGAACATTAGCACCTAGTAAAAACTGAAAGCATATTTATAATTTGCAAAGTTAGCTAAAATGATTTGTATCATGTGCCAAAATGTGAAAACAACAATTTATTTCACTATAAGAAACAGTAAATCATTATTTAGTATTCCCACATGAAAAATTCTTAATAGGGGCCTTGTAATAACAATTACACAATGGCCATCAGTTACTAAGCATGTGCCAAAAACTGTGCTAAGACTTGATTGCTTTAGCTTTAGTCCTCACAACTTTCCAATGAGGTATAAGTTATATATCTTCCCTATTTTATACAACAAAAAAACCCTGAAGCTTGGGTCAGATGGGGTAACTGCACTGCTAGTAAATAACTGGGCCAGAATTTGACCCTAGGCAGTCTGACTCTAGGGTCCACTGTCTCAACTACATTGCAATGTTGCCTTTTTTCTGTGTAAGGCCTTAAAGGATGAAAGTTATGAGAATATTCTAAGCAGTGCTGTGAATGAACACCAAAGTAAAGGTAATTAGCGTTGCTTCTTGGGTTGGACTAAACTAATTAAGTCAAAGGCTTGAATCCTGATCTGCCTTTAACAACTACAATTAACATCTAATTGATCTGGCACTGCTAGGAAATAAAATAATGAAATGTTCCATATAGAAAACTGCCAGAGAAATGAAGCTTCTCTTTTCAGTGCCAAACTTCTGAAAGTGTTTTAATTATTTTTGAATTTCAAATTTCAAAAGCAGCTTGTAAATAAGTACATTATAGGCTAAGCCTTGCCATTTCAGTAATCTTGCTCTAGAAAATACCTTCTTAAAGGATATACATTTTCCCTTTGCTATTGACTCAGAATAATTATGCTCAAATACTACACTATATGTTAATACAGTAATGCCACAGAGGATTTATGTGCCCTCACACTACAGGACCGTAGGCTACCATGCTTGGAATGTCTGGGTTTTATAGCTTTATATCTCCCTCCTCAGTGGAAGTGGTCACTTTATACAGTTGGCCATGTGCCTGCCTTTAAAAGCTCTCCTCCCCCTCCCCTTCTAGCTTTTGCTTTTAGTCTGGGAAACCGGGTTTTTAAAAATGTAATTGTAGTGGTAAAGAAAGAATCCAGATATTATGAGGATCTCCCCAGACAACCATTCAACTCTTCTTTGTAACTCAGTCTATACATTCAAAGTAGAGATAATATTATTATACTATTTCAGAGTGATTATGTGCCTAAAGGCAATTTATTCATGTTCGAGTTTGGGGACAAGAGAAATAAGGGACTAGATCAAGTAAATTTAGTTCTACTCTTGGCTTTCCCAACCAACTAGCTGCAAGACCTTTAAGCAAGGGTTTTTAGAATTCCATAATGTTAGGAAAGTTTATTTTGAGACCCTTCATTACTTTGGGAGTGAAGATGTAATTTTTATACCATGATTAATGATCTAAATTTTATACCCTCTGACTTCCCTTAAATTTGAGATACATCATAGAAAACATGGACATAATCCAGCACACACACACAGACATCCAGAAATGTCTGGTAAATATTGATACATCTAGTTAACTAAAAAATACTCCTTCAAAATTTTCTGTAGATACTAAATATTAGATTCCTCCTTATTTAAATGTTAAGGTTAGTAATTCTTCCCATAAAAAGCCCCAATTTTCCCATAAAAAAGTAAATACTTTTTATTACACCCCATACATATGGGAAATTTTTAAGAAAACCAAAGTAACAGGTAGATATATTTAAGTACTGGTAGTTTACCACACATTTAAACAAAACTTTTATAAACCAAAATGAGAACTTCAAAAGTTCAAAAGTTTTTACTATAGGTTATTTTTAAATCAAATATTTTTGATGCATTTAAATATATGATTAACAAAGCTTCATGGAAATAAGAAATGTGCTTCTTACAAAGCTGAACAAAAATATGACTTTAATGGGCGAAACTACCTTCATCACCTAATAGTATAAAAAGAATCTTCCAACATATTCTAATTACAAATGCAGTAAATCTTTGATTTTGCAGCACAGTTTCTGAAATTAAAGACAATGTCTATCAATTATACTATTAAACATGAAAACAAACAATTTCTGAAACAGCTCCAAAATAGAGTCTAAGTTAAAAAAATATTGGTATTCTACTAAACAAAAAAACAACAACAAAAAACCCACATGGCTTACAGATCAAATACTAATTTTTAGTGTAGCTTGCACTCAGGTTTGAATATAAAAACAATTTTAAGGTTAGCATTTCAGCAACTTATGATACAGATAGAATATTTTAATTCGTTATATCCTGTTTTCTGTAAAAAGTTAATTTCATGCATTCACTACATTGAGTTTATACTAATGAAGCTCATGTTTGAATATAAATCAATGTGTGACAGATGCTTTCTCCCATTCCTATCCATTTAGCATTTTAATTCTAGAGTTTTCCTTTTGCAGCTACAGTATTTGTGTTCAATACCAAACAGTAAGGATGTAACAGAAGCAGAAGAGATTAAGAAAAGGTGAAAAGAATACACAGAAGAACTATACAGAAAAGATCTTAATGACCTGGATAACTATGATGGGGTGGTTACTCACCTAGAGACAGAGACATGGAGTATGAAGTCAAGTAGGCCTTATGAAGCATTACTATGAACAAAGCTAGTGAAGGTAATAGAATTCCAGCTGAATTATTTAAAATCCTAAAAGATGACACTGTTGAAGTGCTGCACTCAATATGTCAGCAAATTCAGAAAACAGCAGTGGGCACAGAACTGGAAAAGGTCAGTTTTTCATCCAATCCCAAAGAAGGGCAATGCCAAAGAATGTTCAAACTACCATACAATTGCACTCATTTCACATGCTAGTAAGGTTATGCTCAAAATCCTTCAAGCTAGGCTTCAGCAGTATGTGAACTGAGAACTTCCAGATGTACAAGCTGGATTTAGAAAAGGCAGAGAAACCAGAGATCAAATTGCCAACATTCATTGGATCATAGAGAAAGCAAGGGAATTCCAGAAAAACATCTACTTCTGCTTCATTGACTCTTAGAGAGATAGGAATAGCAGACCACCTTATCTGTCTCCAGAGAAATCTGTATGCAGGTCAAGAAACAACTGTTAGAACTGGACATGGAACAACATACTGGGTCCAAATCAGGAAAGGAGTACGTCAAGGCTGTATATTGTCACTCTGCTTATTTAACTTATATGCAGAGAACATCATGCAAAATGCTGGGCTGGATGAAGCTCAAGCTGGAATCAAGATTTCTGGGAGAAATATCAATAACCTCAGATATGCAAATGATACCACTCTAATGGCAGAAAGTGAAGAGGAACTGAAGAGCCTCTTGAGGGCAAAAGAAGAAGGTGAAAAAGCTGGCTTAAAACTCAACATTTAAAGGCTTCTGCACAACAAAGGAAACTATAAGCAAGGTGAAAAGACAGCCTTCAGAATGGGAGAAAATAATAGCAAACGAAGCAACGGATGAAGAATTAATCTCAAAAATATACAAGCAACTCCTGCAGCTCAATTCCAGAAAAATAAAAGACCCAATCAAAAAGTGGGCCAAAGAACTAAACAGACATTTCTCCAAAGAAGACATACAGATGGCTAACAAACACATGAAAAGATGCTCAACATCACTCATTATCAGAGAAATGCAAATCAAAACCACAATGAGGTACCATTACACGCCAGTTCAGAATAGCTGCTATCCAAAAGTCTACAAGCAATAAATGCTGGAGAGGGTGTGGTGGGAATGCAAACTAGTACAGCCACTATGGAGAACAGTGTGGAGATTCCTTAAAAAACTGGAAATAGAACTGCCATATGACCCAGCAATCCCGCTGCTGGGCATACACACCGAGGAAACCAGATCTGAAAGAGACACATGTACCCCAATGTTCATCGCAGCACTGTTTATAATAGCCAGGACATGGAAGCAACCTAGATGTCCATCGGCAGACAAATGGATAAGAAAGCTGTGGTACATATACACAATGGAATATTGCTCAGCCATTAAAAAGAGTACATTTGAATCAGTTCTAAAGAGGTGGATGATTAGCCTCCAACCAATAAAAATAAATGGAAAAAAAATAAAATAGAACTAAAATAACTATAAAAAAAAAGAGGTGGATGAAACTGGAGCCTATTATACAGAGTGAAGTAAGCCAGAAAGAAAAACAATACAGTATACTAACGCATATATATGGAATTTAGAAAGATGGTAACAATAACCCTGTATGCGAGACAGCAAAAGAGACACAGATGTATTGAACAGTCTTTTGGACTCTGTGGGAGAGGGCAAGGGTGGGATGATATGGGAGAATGGCATTGAAACATGTAAATTATCATATGTGAAACGAATCGCCAGTCCAGGTTCAATGCATGATACAGGGTGCTCAGGGCTGGTGCACTGGGATGACCCAGAGGGATGGGATGGAAAGGGAGGTGAGAGGGGGGTTCAAGATGGGGAACACTTGTACATCCGTGGCGGATTCAAGTCAATGTATGGCAAAACTAATACAATATTGTAAAGCAAAATTAATTAATTAATTAATTAAAAAATAAAATAAAATTGACTGCAGCCATGAAATTAAAAGACGCTTGCTCCTTGGAAGGAAAGTTATGACAAACCTAGACAGTGTGTTAAAAAGCAGAGACATTACTTTGCCAACAAAGGTCCGTCTAGTCAAAGCTATGGTTTTTCCAGTAGTCATGTATGGATGTGAGAGTTGGACCATAAAGAAGGCTGAGTGCCAAAGAACTGATGCTTTCAAATTGTGGTGTTGGAGAAGACTCTTGAGAGTCCCTTGGACTGCAAGGAGATCAAACCAGTCAATCATAAAGGAAATCAGTCCTGAATATTTACTGGAAGGACTGATGCTGAAGCTCCAATACTTTGGTCACCTGATGCAAAGAGCTGACTCACTGGAAAAGACCCTGATGCTGGGAAAGATTGAAGGCAAAAGGAGAAGGGGTAGCAGAGGATGAGATGGTTAGATAGCATCACCAACTCAATGGACATGAATCTGAGCAAACTCTGGGAGATAGTGGAGGACAGAGGAGCCTGGCGTACTGCAGTCCACAGGGTTACAAAGAGTTGGAAATGAATTAGCAACTGAACAACCACCACCAATGCAGTTTAGTATCTACACAACATTATTTTTAAAATGTTACATGGCATCAAAACATTGCTCTGGTCATTTTGCAGAGCAGTATAGGAATTATTTTTTCTTTTATTAACTCTGACCTGATCCAGTGATAACTTTCAGACACCTTAGGTGAAATTTTATTAGAATAATAAGGTCATTACTTCCAAAGGTAGGTGCTAATCACTGGGATTTGGATCTGACGACAATAATTACAACTTATCTAAAAGCTGCTCACTAAGTTTCCATAGAAAGCAAAATGTCAAATCCTTTCAATAATAACTGCATTCAATTCAAAATATGCAAGCAATGCAATATTTTATTTATAACTCTCTTAGCTTGATTTTGTTGTTGTTTTTGAGTCACTAAGTTGTGTCCTACTCTTTGCAACTCGATGGACTGTATCCCCCTGGTTCGTCTGTTCATGGGATTTCCCAGGCAAGGATACTGGAGTGGGTTGCCATTTCCTTCTCTAAGGATCTTCCCGACTCAGGGATTGAACCCGTGTCTCCTGCATTGGCAGGTGGATTCCTTACTACTGAGCCACTGGGAAGCCTGAGCTTGATTTTGCAAATTGCTAATAAACCTGACTCTTTAATTTACTGATGGTGAGAACATCAGTGGGCTTCCCTCATAGCTCAGCTGGTAAAGAATCTGCCTGCAATGCAGGAGACCATGGTTCGTATTCATTCACTTAATAGAAACAAAATCAATCCATCAGAAAATGCATAGCAGGAGACTACATTTAAGGGATTTCGATACAACATAATAACTGTGAGTTTTCTGTCCCAGGTGTTAAAAGTGAGCATACTACCTATAGACATTACCCAGTGTTAAAAAGAAATTTACAGTAATTCTTTTCAAAGTCCTAAAGGGATTTTTTTTTTAAATCAGTAAAAATTTTTTCAGTGTTTGAAGGAAGACTCATTTAGACCACTGTCTCATTTCACATGTGAGGAAAACAAGGCTGAAGAAGGTTAAATTAATACCTTCATTCAACATTTACCTACTGCTTACCTCATACCAGCACAGTGCTAGACACTGGCTGGAAAATAGTGAACAAGGCAGACAAGGTCATGCCCTCCTAGAGCTACGCGAAGATGAGGGTCTGATTAGGACCCGGGTCTCTTTACTGATTCAAACAACACATGCAGCCTGTCAGTTTACCCTAAGAGGTCTAAAATCCCTTCCTACTTTCATATGGGCAGGTAGCCAGTCAAGTGAAACTGGTCATTTATCAAAGTCTTAATTATCTAGGAGTGCCACCACAAATTCTCCAGCGAAGGTTTGGGGGTTCCCAAAGACTGAAAGGGCACCATGACACCAACCTCAAAGTAGAAAGGCTGTAAGTTTAGCTACCCAGTAAAAGAACATGAACTGGAATCAGGACACCTGAGTTTTAGTTGTGAATCTGCCAGTAACAATGTATGTGACCATAAAAAAATATTTTGGGGCAGTTTTTCCAACCTTTAGTTATGGCTATTTCAAGCATGCACAAAACTGGGATAATACTATGAACCCACATGTATAAAATGTTGACCATGGTCAATAGTGATCAATATCAACATGCCTCCCTCCACTCCCTTGCCAGATTATTTTGAAGCACATCTCAGAAATTATTTAATCTTCATCCATAAAAATTTCAATACGTATCTAAAATATAACACTATTATCAAATTTAGCAATTCCTTATTATAAACAGTAAACATTCAGATTTCCCAGATCGTCTCAAATTTTTTTTTACAGTTGGTCCATTTCAATCAATATCCAAATAAGCTTCATGTGCCATAATCAGTTGCTATGTCTCTTTCAATCAGTAGGTTTCCTTTCATTTTTTTATTTCTTGCAGTTCACGTATTGAGGAACTAGGCTGTTCATCCTAAAGATGATTTTTCTCAGGCGGTGAAACTATTGTGAACGATACTATGATGGCTACATGCTATTATGCAGTTATCCAAAACCATAGAACCTACACCACCAAAACTAAACCATAAGGGAAACTTTGGACTTTAGGTGATTCTGATGTGTCAGTGGAGGTTCATCAGTTGTAACAAATGTACCACTCTGGCGAGGGAATGCTGATAATGGGAGAGACTATACATGTGTTGGGGGATGGGGTGTGTGGGAAATCTCTGTACCTTCCCCTCAGTTTTGCTGTGAATCTAAAACTGCTCTTTAAATAAGTCTTAAACAAACAAACAAAAACACTAGGTTGTTCATCCTGTAGAATTTCTCATTGTCTGAATTTTGTTGACTGCATCTCCACGGCGATATGTCGTAAGGAATATTTTAAAGGAGACCATACAGAAGAGATTGGAGGGATGGAATGGACACACATCCGAGGAAAAGTACAAAAACCTATAAGAACAGTATCAGAGAGACTGTTGCTCAGAATGTGAGAAGATTTAAAAAATACCAGAGACAGTTTTTTATTATTTTAATTTATATTAACAAGAATAACAAAAATAAACTGCAGTCTGCTTATACGTGGATAAATTATATAATGTAATAGGCTGGGCTTCCCTGGTGATTCAGACAGCAAAGAATCCACCTGCCAATGCAGGAGACGTGGGTTTGATCCCTGGGTCAGGAGGATTCCCTGGAGAAGGAAATGGCAGCCCACTGCCTGGAGAATCCCATGGACAGAGGAGTCTGGCAGGCTGTCAAATCATACACGATTTGACTGAATGTACATATGTGAAAAATATAGATTCTTTTTTTTTCCAATTAAAGATTGCTGATAGTCAAACCAGAAAGGGAAAAATAAATTATAGAATGAGGAAATTGAATTCCAAAGCATTCAAAGAGATAAAAATACCTGGCTACTCTAAATGAGTTCAGGTCTTCTATCCCAGACAAATTATATCTTAGCAAAAGCTGAGAATTTATAGAGTTCAATCTCTAAAACCTCTGAAGAATCAGAGTATGGAAGAGGATAGTAGGTAAAACTTTGGTAGTCAACACTGGAAAGCAAGTAGTGCTACAAACAGATTCACTTGATGTCAATGTCAAGCAAAATACTTAAACACATGATGAAATGGTTTAAGGGCCTTAGGTATAAGGAAAAGATACTCTTATTTAAGAATAAGCATTCACAGAAAGCCAAACATGCAAAATTAGCCTAATTTTCTTTTTTGATAGGGCTACTGGCCTAGAACATAAAGAGCATATTGTACACACAAAAAAAATCTGGATATTTTTGTATACAAATTTGTACTAAATTTTATAATTCTCTTAAGATACCTTTTAAACAACAAAGGGATGTAGGCTAGAATACACTTAGGTGGGTTTGTAACTGGCTAAACATTACTCAAGGTGTAAATGGATCAATGAAAAACCATTAGGAAGTATTAATTTTTATTGTGCTCTATCCTTGATATTCTATCCACTTGATGTTCTAATGTCTTACACGAAGAAACTGATGGCATATCTACCAAATTTACAGATGGCACAAAGTTGGAGGGCTTAGGGAATATACTAGCAGACAGTATCCAAAATATATTTCAACAGGTCAGAACCATCAGCCAAATCTTAACAGAATACAATGTAGTAGGGATAAATGCAAAATGCATGACTGGGGAGATGTGACTTAACAAATCACATGAAAACATTCAGGTACTTTTGTTGATTTCTCAGACAGAGTAAAGGCTGTGATGTGACTGCTGAAAGAGTCATAAAAGACTGCTATGACTTCAGCATACGACTGCTGAAAGAGCTAGTGTGATCTTAGGCTGAATTGCATGCATTCTAAGTCACTTCAGTCATGTCCGCCTCTTCACGACCCCATGGACTGTAGTCCTCCAGGTTCCTCTGTCCATGGGATTTTCCAGGCAAGAATACTGGAGTGGGTTGTCATTTCCTTCTCCAGGGGATCTTCCTGACCCAGGGATTGAACCTGCGTCTCTTATGTCTCCTGCATTGGCAGGCATAACAAAACTATTATGTCCTGAACAAGGCGGGGGGTAAATTCTACTCTACTTCCCACTAATAACAACACACTTTAGAATATCATGTGTCATTGGGATACCATATTTTAAAAGAAACACTGATAAAAGAGAACATATCCAAAAGAGAAACCAATTTGCTGAATGTTTCAGAAACTGAGTAGGATGATACAAAGTACTAAGGATGGCTAATCCAGAGAAGATAAGACAGAAACGACTGCCTCTTGACTTTTTTGACTTCGGTTTTATTTTGGAAAGTATAAGCAGTGAAACTTTGCATATAGGCTAATTTTCTTACTGAAGTCTGTCTTAATTTAACTTTTAAACTGTTATTCTATATTTGATATGTACAAGAGTATAATGTAGCTCGCACATGTAATTATGAAGCACAACCAATAAACTAAACTGTGACACATGAGGTTACCCGAGAATGAGAACAGCATCAAGATGAGAGCAGCACCGCGTGCCGGACTCCGATGCCTTTGTCTTAGAGGGAACCACTAGCCCAGACCTGACTTACTGTGCCCTTACTTCTTTTTAAAATGCCATGTATCTCTGAACAATATATTAAGTTTTGTTATTTCTGAGGCCTGTTTTCAGGAATGCACTTACAAAGACAAAAAGAGTTGGACTCTTAAAATTAACATTGCGAAAATCTTGGTATTCACATCAGAGTAAATAAAGGCGACCCTTGTCACTACATGCTCAGTTGTGTTTAAGTCTCACAACTGTGCCCATACCTACTGGTCTCCTCCTGCTTCTCCCCCACCTAGGGTTACCACATTTAGCAATGATAAATATAGGCAGCTAAGTTAAATCCAGTTTAAGTATGTTTATCTGAAATTGGGATTTAACTGGGAGGCCTGTATTTTATCTGGCAACTCTACCCTATCCCTAAATTAATTAGGTGGACAATTAATTCTATGCTCTGTTCGTGTGTGATAAAGGAACAAAGTGGGAGGATTTGTATGGCCAATGTCATTGTATAAATATTAATCTAAGTATTAAACAGCATTTACTGACTAAGGAAAAAAATAGAACATCTGTGAATTTAGTCAAAGCTCTTCCAGACAATGCATTCAGTAGACCTGCCCAAATGCAAATCTTGTATATACGCTATTATATACATTTATCAAAAACACTCTGTGAAGAATAGGAACGTGTATTATTAACAGCTTCATTATTTTGACTTGGATCAAATCCCTCAAAAAAACAAGATGGCTACTCTAACAAACTGATAAATCTCTTGATATGTAAATTGACTTATAACCATTATTTATAAAGATATATCATTTGAAACTGTCCTCATGTTAAAAATGAACTTAACCTATATAGGTCAAATAAAGATCAGCAGTCAACTTTCTGGATAAGTATCAATTAAAATTATGTTGTCATTAAAAAGGGATTAGGTTACTGTATTTACAAAGTCATTTTAAGGACAGGCTTCACTTTATAAAGGGGATATTAGAAATATTTTAGATATTTTTCAATATTTTTCAATCAAGAAAACTAATGAACCTTCTACGATATGAGGTAGAACCTGCTTTTCAAATCTGTCTCAACATCTTCCCACAACCTGAAGCACAAATAGCTCCTAGATTTGAATGGCAATCAATACGAGTGTGCGTTAAGAACACATACAGATTAGATTCCCCAAATAGAAGCCAGCTGCATTCCCTTCACTGTCTTACCGCAAAATCCGCATTTTGAAATCAGATATAGACATGGCTGACTACTGCAGGAGTCTAACTTGTTTTTCACAGCTTCAGCAAGTTGTTTCTCTCTAGGCAATCACTGGATCACCTTTTCCAATTTTTAAACTCAAATCTTCATCACTCATGCACTAAGGCTTTAGGATAATCAGTGCTTAAGTCCACTTTAAAAAAGAACATGGAATTTCTGTAATTTCAAAGAGGCAGATCCCATAAGCCATTCTACCTCTAGTTTCTCACCCTTTATCTATAGACAGATCCTTCTGCCTTTGGGGTTTGGTGTTTCTCTTACCTCTTACCTGAGAGTTATCTGAAAACAAAACAAAACAAAACCTGTAAGCCTGAGAATAGGGCGGAAGGAATGTGCAGACTAAACCTGGCACCTGCTTCAGAGTCAACTAAATAACTAGGAACTCAAAGACCCACTACACAAAATCTAAGAATGATCTCACATTTAACATCCCCATTTCTAGACTTCTGGATGAAATTGGGCAACACAGAAAAATGGTCTAACAAGGTCTTCTTTTCTTTTTCTGTCAGTAAAAGGACTCGTTTTTTATTTTAGGTTCTGAGGAAAAAAAGTAGTTGGCTCTGAAGAAGCCTCTTGTCAGGCTGCAAAATTCCTGACAGACTCTTAAGGAGGTTAAAAAGAGTAATGACACGGAAGGAAGGAGTATAGAGTGAGTCAGTGAAAATAAAGCTGGTGGCTTGGCAAACACTTTTCTTATAAGAAGGTGACTACCAAGGGCTTTGTGGAGAATTGCCCCATAGCTTGATTTTGTTTTTATCCACCTTTTTTGCCTTTGCCATCAGGAAAATATAAAAGTAGGATAAGCTTAAGCAGTACATCAACGAACTGAATCAAGCAGAGCAAAGAACAGCTCACCTGTACAAAGGCTTGGGATTCTAAGGTCCTTGAGGTGAAAAGGAGATAAGCATAGATAAGGCCCTAGCTAGCCATTAAAATAAGCAGGTAATTAAAGGGTTTTGATTTCCAAAGCCTAGCAAGCTGAAATACGAAGATCTGATGGCAAACTAAGACCAACACAAAAGTGCTCAGTCTAGACTAGTAATCGGAAAGGTTCTGGTGCTCACAAAACACTGACATGAGGATTTTCTTCCCACTTAGGCCAGGAAAGAGAAAAACAAAAACAAAGTAAAAATCAAAATAAAAAACAAAACCAAACTTCAAGTTGAACAAGAACAGTTCAAATTTAGAGAATAATATACTGGGTTTTATTTTTTTTTAAATCTTGCTCTAAGTGCATAGTTTTTAAAAATTTGTTCACTGGAATGAAAATGTATACACTGATGCATATACATCATTAATAAGTGTATTTATTAGTTACATTCTTATGGCAAATTTTACTAGATTATATGCTAAGCATAAAAGTCCCCATAGAAGGTTTTCCTTCATACATGGTAATACTGGCTTATTAACAAGATTAATAAAAAATGGAGAATATACTTATGACAGTTATCTAATAGGGAATTAACCAAATCCTCAAGATGTGAATTAATACTTTTAATATTCTTTGAAATGCCATTTTAAAGTACTATGAAAGTCAAGAAGCAGAATATGTCTAAAATACCTAATGATTATTTTATCACTGATATTAACAGAAAGAGATGGTGAGAAAGTGTGGCACAATGGTTCTATGTTTTCTGAAAGTGGGTTTTGTGGCAACATTTGTATGATCTATAATGAAATCAAAGGAAACTTTATAATGAAATATAATTCCAGCCATAGATAAAGTATTAACAAACTTGAAGTGGACCTTAAGCAACTAAATATTGTCTAAAATGACAAGCTGATTTTTCAAAACTGATTTATGTAATTTATGTAGTTTTATGTCATATTTCTGAAAGAACAGCTTGATAATCTATTTATTGATAAAATAACAGAATAATCACTTCTCTAGGCCTACTCAATAATTCTAAACTAAAAACATTCTATCCTGCACATTTACAACCATTCAATAAATACTCACATTCAAACAGTAACTCCAGGGTAGGGCAGCTATATCAACATTCCAAATTGTCAAACTGGGTTAGATAGAAGTCACATCTATTAATGATTTAAAATAATTTCTAGAAAATTGCAACAGAAACAGATGGCTAAATTTACGACTGTATGGAAAAAATCAATATTAATGCAATCGTGCTAAATCACTTTGTAACTTGGTTCTTAGAAAGTAAACAAGATTTTTGTCTACAGGCCACTTTACAGAAGCTTTATCAAGTTAATGTGTTAATATGATTTTTAAGTTATCTAAAACATTCATTGGTGTACTAATCTTTTTTTTTTTGGTATACTAATCTTAAAAAGTAAATGCCAGAGGGAGGTGGGAGGGGGGACCGGGATGGGGAATACATGTAAATCCATGGCTAATTCATTTCAATGTATGACAAAAACTACTGTAATGATGTAAAGTAATTAGCCTCCAACTAATAAAAATAAATGGAAAAAAAAAAAAGTAAATGCCAGTAACTTCTAAGGTCACCCCACATAAAAATTAAGAGCACTAAAGAACCTGTCACAACTCCCCTTTTTAAAAAATGTAAATAAATCAATTATATTATCAATGAACTGATTATTCAGACTTTGATATTCTTTTTCTCCTTCTGAGTTCACTAGTTATCACCAAAGATTGGCAGAGGAACAAAAAAAATCAAACTAAATCACACACAAAACATTACTGTCATCTCTGATAAAAGATTTGATGGGAAAGGAAGTTATAAACTAACGACTGAACTGAGGGTTTGGTGTAACTGGTAACATTTAATTATTCATATTCTCCCTCAATATTAGGAATAATAGAAAACTGGACATACTTCAGTAATTAAGCATTTTAGTTTATAAATTCTACTTTTATGATTTATCTGAATTTCTACTTCTGCATTCTTTAATGAAGATGTATTTAAAACTTGATAAAATATTCTAGAAAAATCTCAAATTACCTAGAATGCTTACCTATATAAAACAATCTGTAGGCCAAGTTTATTATTAAAAATATTACTCATCCTTATTTCCACTTTAAATAGTAATTACTGACAATGTAATTTTTCTAATTAGCTACTGGAATGCATTTTTCCCATTAATTTGATAGCCAAAATGTTTGACCAGCTGGAAAATATTAAAAACCACCATATGCATTCATTGTGACTGCTAGAAAACACCTCTTAAGAGGAAGGGGGCGGGGGCGGGGAGAAACATTGTGTTTCCAATTAGTGACTTGTAGCTAAAAATATGAACCAGAGTTATACTGCAAAAAAAGAAAAAAGGAAAAAAAATGTGGTCTAAACAACTAACAACAACCTACAAAACAATTACAGAAAAGAAAAATCTGAGATCAAGACTTTCTGATGAAGCATAGAAGTCCAAATCAGCAGTGTCTCACATCTTGAGGAGTTTTCCCTTAGAACATAGAAATATAGAAAGAACAAAGAACATACCCTTTGAAGTGTAGTAGCAGTGTCTGGGATTCCAGCTTTTTGAGGAGCAAGGTCATTTTCTGACCTAGCTACCATAGCATAATCAATTTCTTTAAAGCATAAAAAGAAAAGCATTTAAAATACTGCTTTTTGATGTTTTCAAGAGTGAATTATATATACCCAACTGGCAGGAGAATCAGCCTCATCATTTTAATAATTCACATTTAAAACATATCATCGAAAAATGTTTATAGCTTAGAAAAGTGAAGTGGGAGGGACCTAATGTTTTACATCTTCATTCAAAATCATCATCTAAGGGTCACAAACTAGTGAAATTCCACTTTTGCTAGCTGATCCCTGTTCACCCTGAGCTGTTTTTTATTTGCAAAATTAACATAATAACTGTCCTGTCTCACAAAAATTGTCCTATCTTACAGAATTGCAAGACAGTCAAAGAGATAATGTAAATAAAAATACTTTGAAAATTAATGTCCAACATTAATTGACAGTATGGCATTACCATTCTTAGCACGTTTAACAACATGCAGGACTATAATACTTCTTTATTATTGGGAATACATTCAATCCTGGGGGGGAAAAAAGTTGGTAACAAGAAATCGATATGATTGCAGGATAACTGGCAACACTTCCCAAGGCTTCACTGTTAACACAATATTTACTGAATACAGAATGTCCCCAAGTTACAAAGGTCCTATAAATCTAAACCATCGTCTTTGCCTTAGTCCCCTCCATTTCTTCCCTTCACTCTTACAGGAACCAGTGTGTATAGGAATGGGAAGTGGGAGTGAAGATTTGAGAGAAACTAGGAAGTTCAAAAGTACTGCTAGAAGAAATTGTGAAGGAAGTGGAAAACCACAGAGCATCCCTATTGCCACCTAGGATAGGTGATGCTTTTGAACTGTGGTGTTGGAGAAGACTCTTGAGAGTCCCTTTGACTGCAAGGAGATCAAACCAGTCAATCCTAAAGAAAATCAGTCCTGAATATTCATTGGAAGGACTGATGCTGAAGCTCCAATACTTTGGCCACCTGATACGAAGAGCCGACTCGTTGGAAAAGACCCTGATGCTGAGAAAGATTGAGGGCAGGAGGAAAGGGGACAACAGAGGATGAGATGGTTGGATGGCATCACCGACTCGATGGACATGAGTTTGAGCAAGCTCTGGGAGATGGTGAAGGACAGGGAAGCCTGGTGTGCTGCAGTCCATGGGGTCGCAAAGAGTCAGACACGACTGAGCGACTGAACAACAACAGCAACACATCAACTGCAGACGTCTCTCTACCCAGGAAAATATGGCAAAGGTTAAAAGTTAACAAACAGGAGCTTTGACCTGGGATACAATAGGTATAGCAAAGTTCACTTAAAGGAAAAAAGACTGATCTCGGGTAACTAGCTTTAATCTCTAAAGCCAATCCAATAAAGATAAAATGCCAATTGCATAATACTGACAAACCCACTCACTTTCACTCACAAAGGTATTAGTTTTATCAAGCTACCTATTCCTTCTGCTCACCTATCTTCCACTAATCCAGTGCTCCACTCTACCTGTGACACTAACCAATCCCACTTACCAATGCATCTGCTATAACCAATCTTTCCCTTATTCATCCCCAAAGACCCACCCATTCATTATATTTCATCCACCACTGATTCTTCTCAGTTGTTAAAGAAGAATAAATTATTACGCTGGGGAATCTCGGTACTAATGACCTTGAGGTAAGCTAGGAAGGAGAAAGCTAAGGGTGAATAGGGTGGAACTGGGGCTGAGTAGAAATGTTCAAACCACCTGTCATTTGAGTAGATAAGCATATTTTAAAAGAGTGATTTTTTTAAAACCACACAAATTGTTAATAGTACTGCTAATAACTAGAAAAATAATTTCCTCACTCTCCCAATTTAAATAAAGACGTTCAGAAACAAATTTAAAAGAGGACTATGGATATTAAGTTCATCCATGGCTAGTCTTTCCAGTTCAAGAGTGATCCAGAATGAACACTTTTACCTCTTCTCTTGAGCCTACTTAGTAACCAGGATGCCTGCTTCTGAGAAAATGGGTTTGAATACAGCTCTACATTCTATTTATTGGTTCTCTAAAGAGTTTGACCTGTGGTTCATAAGAATGCCCACGGTTCAGTGAGTTTGTACTGGAGCAGTCTATTACAATTAGTAGTGGTCAAGTACATTTTATACAAGTATGCCTGGCTCTGTACAGGCTGCCTACTGGAAAACATTAAAGTTTTCTGTCAGTAGTTTCCAAAATCTTTATGGTTCATCCTTGGCCTTTAAAAAAAAATTATTATCCTCCCCTCCCCCTTTATTTAAAAAATTTTAAGGATTAGGGTCCTGTGGATAAAGTAAAACCTTTTTGCTCTGTAGCCTATTTGTGCAATTAAAATAAAGTTCTCCTTGGGGCATCATCAGAATTTAGTAACCAGAGTTTTGAATAGGATAAACTAATCTTAAAAGGCTTTAAACTCTTAAACCATTCAAATAATTTAAAAATAAAAATTCAAGCCAGGAAATTTTAATTTAATCATTTCACAAACTCACAAGCTTACTACATAATATTCTAATTCAGAAAGATAAACATTTCTTGAAAAGTACACAAAGTATCTTAAGAGAAATTCTACTCTGATTTTTAAAAACACATTACTTATGTTATTGTTATATATTGAAACACATGCCAAAATTGGCTAAAGCATTAAAAGATTAACCACCTCAGTTAAACTGAAAGATTAATTAGGCATATTTAGAAAGACTAATCAGGCATATATTTATTATTACACCATATAATATTAACAAGCATGAGCACCAAAAACAAACATTAACATAAACATTATATAAACTACTATATGAACTACCAGTTAATATATCCTAAATATTTCTTCAACATTCTTATTTTTAGCAAGACAAACATGTTTGTAACTTAACTATTTTAGTTATTTGAATTCTGAGGTTTTTACGAGATTTTAAAAAATAGAACATAATAAAGATCCGTACAACTATTCAATCTTTACGTTTCTTTTCCCATTTATCAAAGGCTGCAAAAGAAAGATAACCTTTCCTACTAAACTTTTAAATTGTTTTCCCAAGTTAGAATGAAAAGTCCAAACATTCTTTCTACTATCTACAGAAATAATTTTAGGTAGAGGCCAGATTATTTATTTGTGAGTTGATGAACCAAGGTACTTTTAAGTCACTTCAGCTAGCTGGTGATGACATAGAGTCTAAAATCATATTTGTATATATTTCTTTTTTTTTTTCTTCAGGTTTTTTTTTTCATTTATTTTTATTAGTTGGAGGCTAAATACTTTACCATTTAAGAAATATATACAAATATGTATTTTATATATTTCTTAAATTTCAAGACCATTTCTTAAATGGTCACTCGATCTTGAAATTTATTCTAGCTGATATGACAAATGGATGGCCATTGGATGCCAGTGATGTAATGCATTCAATCTTCAAGACAATGACTAACAATGGAACTGATAAAATTAGTATGAGAGAAATATTGCCTAAACATGTTCCTGTTAAATTCTGTATGTTTAAAATGTTTGGAGACAAAAAGGTTTTGTGAACTTAAAACCAATTGACCCTAATGGAATGCCAAGCTGAAACTGTCAGACAGCTGCAGCTGGTAATAAAATGCTAAGATCTGAAGGGCTTTAGCAGAACCTGATTATATGGTAATCCTAGTATCTGAGAAGGCAAAAGAGCTAGAAAAATAACTGATAGGCTGGTTGCTATAGTAACCAAGATAAATTTGTATACGGACTGGGGAAAAACATTGGGGTTGCCATCAGGTACGAGGCCCACATTATGTCTTATGCAGTTTTTCCACAATTTTGAATCATGAGATGACAGACTAATACAAACGCTGCTCAGTCTGAAATAAGAGAACAGATAAGACTCCACTCTGAAGAGTAAGGAAAGCACCCAATTAAAGGTTTAGCTTGTTAGCAGAGTAATATCTGACAGCAAAGGTGGAACAAACCTTGTGAAAGTTTGTAGAAATTAGCTTAGCTATGGGTAGAAAACAAAAATGTAGGTTAATTATCAATTCAAGTTAAATATCAGTAGGGCATCATAAAGCACCTACAATTTTTATTACTTTAAATTTTGTTTGAGTTAATTCTTATAGACTATTAATCTCTCACAGAAAGGGCTGTTTAATTCACTGTGTAGGTGCGTATCTAAAACAATACTAAATACTGTGATTTGTCTGATCTCAGTTATCCATGTCCCAGTAAGCAGTCTGAGAACCTGGTCTCTCTCTCTTGGCTTGGGGGGCTACCTTCACCACCTACTCCCTCACCATCACCACCATCACCACCACCCTGTCGACCACCTACATACCCCAGGAAGTAATACCAGAATTGCAGGCCGAGTTTGAGGAGGAAACAGCCTCTTCAAGATGTTTGCCTGGCAAATTCACCTGACTTTGTCAAAATCTAAACAATGAACTGAAAAGAACACAAGGACTGTCATGTACTGTGAAGGTTATACAGGTCTCAAATAACAACAATTAGAAGTTACTTTTTGTTCTGTAGGACCATCACTGAACTGTCAACATCCTACAACTATCTAGGCTTTTAACATTTTTAAAGATCAAATTTTATCTACCCTATTTTTTGAAGTAGGTTATCCCAAGAACAGAATAAAGTTTTCAGTTTATAAGAGTTTGTACAGATTCAAATTGAGTCCCCAAACTGCAGTGCTGCTTCGGACTGTCCTACTTCCCTGAGTCACCAAACTGACAACTGGAGGCCACTAAATTTAGAGCCTGAATCCACTAATTAATATGTAAAAGGTCCCCTCCTACCTCTACATGATGGTACATGGTGTGACAAAAAAGCATATGTAAATATACTTCTATCAATCCACAAAGCCAATGGCAATCAAATATAATCCATAATTCATCTATGCTTCCAGCCCAACCCATGAACAGCCATTTTTAATAAGGCTGTTAAATAACAGTTTATTTTTAATAGGGCTGTTAAATAACCCATATCACACAAATAATTTTTAACTGAAATGCATCAATTTTCAATTCAGAGAGAAATGTTTCTGAAGTCTAAGTGAATAACTGAGTTTTCAACAAAGGCAGTTAGGCAACTTTTTATTTTTTAGACCAAACAACTCTTTGGGACAGTTTGATCTCAGTTCTTATGACTTAAAAATCAAGATTTGGGTTATTACTCCAATCTAAAATAACAGACTGCAACTGACTCTAAACTAACAAAACAAATAACCATCCCTGTTCTTATAATAGCTGTTCTGTCACCGTTTTTTCATCCAGACTTGGAGAAAATTAGTGGGCAAAAGTGAGGATCCTAGAACATTCCATGTTCTCTGACAGCAAGACATGAAAGAAACAGAATCATGGTAGATGTAGTTGACTACCTCAGGAGTCCCACTAACAGAGTATGTGCCAGAAACCTACAGCAGGGATAACTGCCAATACTTTCCTTCCTTCTACAGACAAGGCATCATGGTATAAATGAGGAATCAGGAGACTTGGGTTCTAGTTCTGAGTCTGCCGCTAATCAGCAATGTGTCACTTCCCCTCTCTGAGCATAGTTTCTCTTTCAGTTAAATGGAAGGGCTGGGCCAAATGATCTTCTGTCCCTTCCTACTCTAAAAATTTTACCATTTCTTCCAATAAAAAAATAAAGAATGCTCAAAACATCACGTTTGTTTTTACAACATGTTCTCAGTGCCAGCCTTTAGTATGTGTATGCATAATCCACACAAAATAGCACAAATATTCATTTCACATATAATTTATCCAGTAAATATCTAATTTCAAATCTACAGGTCTTAAATCATGTACTAAATACCATCAAGTCTGTTAAACTCTCCTCAAATTAAAGATGAGGAAATGAAATGACTCATAGTCCAGGGCCTTTTTGTACTATACCAAACTTCCTCCTCCCTTTCCTGCTTTATCAAAAGATAGCATGATAGCAAAAGATAATTCTAGACAGTGAAACTGATCTGGATTCAAGTCCTAACTTTGCCATTAGTCTGCTGTGGCACCTTGGACAAGCCACTTTCCTTTCTCTGGGCTTTGACTTTCACATTTTACATGAAGGAGTTAAACTAGATGTCCCTTCCAGCTGTAACATGCTATGATCTTATAACAGCCCTATATGACAAAACAAAATACACATTCTTGAAAGAGAAAGTGGGAATTTCTAGTCAAGAGAACTGAAGTTTGGGCTGCTAGTTTTAAATATATGCATCAGTTCAATTTAGCAAGTTGGTCCTAAAGCATTTGACTCAAGTATCTCTTGGAGGAAGTCACCTTGAATACACACACACACACACACACACACACACACACACACAGAGCACACACCCAGTATGGGGCAGCTATGATGTACTAGAAAAAAATACTGGAGTAGGAGTCCAAAGAAATGGTTTCAAATCCCAGCTGTCACTTACAAGCTGTGTCCCCTAGGCCAATTTATTAACCTCTCTGAGCCTAAGGTTCCTCATTAAAACGGAGAAAAGAATAAGGAAATCTGACCTAAAATATCAATCAAATAAAGCATTGTAACTGTGATGTATATGCAAAGCTGGACAAGTGGAGATGATCTGCCACTGTGGAAAAGTAGCTGCATTCAAATCAAGTCTTCCTATAAAAAACTGGACTGATTTTTAACTTTATTTATTAACTCTGATGCCAAAGAGTAGAATAACAAAGCTGAAGACACCATTGGAAAAGAAGAAAGAAATCAGTTTTAGGAAATGGATTGTTTATCTGGATTCTGCTAATTAACAAAACATATGAGATAACTCCCAACAGCCTACTCAGTTTACTACACTCTGGTGAAATGTTCTGTGTACTCTAGAACATGCAATGCAAGGAACATTTCTTAAAGTGCCCAAACCGGGTCGGTTAACCTCTTAGACTGCATATGGTGTAAATCTCCGAGTGTATCTCAAGGGAGAGAAGATACTTCTAATAACTGATATCTGATGATACCATATGTTTTCGCAAATCAAGATTTCTCACTCATTTCTAGGTTGTTAGTTACCCAGCCAAGTTTCCTCACAGTACCTTATGCAAATAACAAAAACTGTCACAAAGAACAGAGGGCAAGTTAATAATGCCAACCTTATGCAGTCCTCTCAGTACTGCTAGTTTTTTTCAGATTAAATTCTCCAGTTGAGTTTAATTTCCTTTGAAATCCCCTCAATAATGCAGGATGGAGCCTTGAAATTCACAGACTGACAGTAGTTTTACCCATAGAGCTCAACATCCTCAATATTTGGGCAGATTAGAGTTAAAATCAGAAGGCTGGGTCCTAAGAGATGTTTTTACTTTTCACCTAGCATATCAAAGGATCAAAGTGCTTGAGAAGTTTATTATCCCAGGAGGGAAGAAGTGACTAGCAATTCTATCAAATGACTCATTCAGTTTAGATAAGTTAAATAAATCCAAAGTTGTGCATACTTCCTCCCAAAGTAAGCACCCTGTGAAGTTAAATTTGCTAATTACAAGAAAGGAAGGAGAAGGGAATGAACACTGGAGTTCTTTCTGCCAGGTACTGGACTATTAGGCAGTTTACACAGGTCCTGATGTAGCTGCTCTTCACAATTAAATATTACATTCATTGAAAAGAAACAATATTCATACAGCTCTAAATTTATTAAATCATATGATTACTTTAAGGGGAATACCACGAAGGCAAAATTTAATTTCAGAGGACTCCAATATACTTGGAAATCCAAGTCAATTTTCTATCCTCTACCATCTAGCTGTGAATTTGTTTCATATATTGAACTTGAAGGAGATTCAATGCCATCTCAAGACTGGCCATTGCCACCTTCAAATCCCATACTAGTGATTTGAAGGTTGGTGGAAACACTCATTAATGACCTATCAACGTACATGTTCTCTGCTTTTGTTGCTGTAACTTTTGGGGTACATATTATATATATATGGGGTACATATTATATATTATATATGTATATGTATATATGGGGTACATATATATATAATACTTATTCAGTTTTAGAACGACTTCTAGAACGTACAAATAACATTAATTTGCATTAAGGTATTTCTTCCACGGGTAAGCTTGCAAATTGAAGGCAGCTGACTTCTGGAACCATATTAATGACTTTTACTGTAACATGACAAATTTTACCCATTTTCAAGTTCTTATAGCACGAAAATGTATTTCACTGCCTCTAGTGCCACACAAGACCAGTAGAAGAGTTCGGTGAACTCGCTTTAAACATTATTCCAACTTGGAAGCGTCGGGAGTGGGTCAGTAGAAGTCCCAGGCAAGCGAAGCATTCCAACTACTGTAGTTCCTACTCAGAATCTCCCTATTAATCACCACTAAAACATTTTGCAGAAATAGATAAAGAGCACAAAGCTGTGGCTCTCCTTCCAACCACAGATTACTCAGCACTTGTTTGTATCGCTGTAGTCGGTTGTACACATTTCTGTATGGCAACTCTCTCAAGACCGCAGTCTCGCTAATGGTAAAGGACCTCGTCTTCGATTTCCTCTGCCTCACGGCAAGGTGCTATTTTAATAAAACACCGTGGATCTAGAGTACATCAGCTAGAGGACTTTCCTAAGTAAACATCCAGTCTTCCCCTCCCCGCGCTCCGCTCCTTTTCTTTTTGTACAACCAAGAGACGGCAAAGAGGGAGAAGTAGAGACACCTCTGAATCGGATAGGTAAGTTAGCGGCAAAAGAAGAAGAAAACAACAACCAGCACTGCAATTTCTCCTGTTACCGCTCCTTTCATCTATGGCCCCCAAGGCCAAAACGGATGTTTCAAGGTAAGCTCTGAAACCCTCAAATACACATCTCCGGCTCTCGAGCTCATAAACTGTCCCACCTCGCAGAAAGCTGGACAAGAGAAAGAGGCTCCGAGAGAAGCCCGGGGGCCGTTTACCAGGGCCAAGAGGGGGGTTTGCCCGAGGTGGGCGATCGCCCTCCCCCGAACTCACTCTGAAGTAGCCAAGGGAGACGCAGAGGGGCTGCGGCGGCGGGACCTGGAAGGGGTGTAGGGGGGAAGGCACAGGGGAAGCCGGGAGACGGGGACGCCTGGCTTCTGGGCCAGGGCTCCGGTTACTTACCCGATAGGGTCGCCGCCCTCTAGGTGCACATCTTCAGGGGCGTCAAAGAATTCCTCCGTGTCGCTTTCCGACGCCATTTATAGGACACACCCGCGGGTGAGGGGGCCGGCGCCGCCTGGAGGGAGGGTGACTCTCGTCTCCTCCACGTCGTCCTCCACCCCGGCGAACCGTGGGGAGGTGGGTCCCGGGGAGGATGAGGAGGCAGCAGACGATCTGAAGAGAGGAGCTGGACAGGGGGCCGCCGGCAACTGCCGGACTGAGGCAATAACCAGCAGAGCGGCCGTCTGAGGAGGCGGCGGTGGACCCAGGGACTGTTGCTGCCGCCGCTCCCGGCGGTAGGTGTGTGAGGAGAGCGAAAGAGGCGGTGGCTCGCCTCAGTGGGGGAGGGCGGGCGCGCGGACGACTGCACCTCAGATATCTCCCGCAGCAGCAATTACAGCTGCTGGGAGAGCTAGTTGCCCGCAAAACACGGACGCGCACCTACCCTCGCGAGATTTCGGGAGGGGCCGGTGAGGCGTGGGCGGGGCGAAGAGGAGGCGGGGGCGGTTCCTGAGAGGCAGAGCTCAGATTTTTTGCACTCGAGAAGCCTATCAAAACGGCGCAAGCGCCGTTGAGGGCGTTCGGTGAGGGCCGGAAGTAGCGGAGAAGGGTGGGGATGCTTGTTCTGAGGGGAGGAGTCTAGAGCTTACGCTTGACCGGCGCGGTCCCCCGACTTTGTGGGAGCGCGCCCGATGTAGGTGGGGTCCGGCACAGTGTCCCATCCACTAACTCTGCAATTCTAAGGAGAGGCATTTTTAGAGGGGTGATTTGGAGTCTGCTTTTTTTCTGAGGAAATGGTGTCGGGATAAGTTGGCATTGTGGTTTAAATTTTCGTCGATTTAATTTATCCAAGCCCAGATTCCCAAACCCTAGGGAGTAGGCGGGTCCACCTCCTCTAGCGTTATGGGGCATAACCTGTGCTATTTAGTACAAGATCTCTAATTGAGATCTCTAGATAGGATCCTGCCGGCCTGAGGGTGGGGTCCAAGAGAGAGAGTGGGGAGTGTGCCAGTTCAATGGAATAATGATGAATTTGTTGCTGGAGCTGAGCCACTGTAGGGCCTCTGGTTACTTTCTCTTTACAGATACCTATTGTTGCCGACACTTAACGGGAGAGAAATTCTTACATACTGGCTAAAATGTGCATCAGTCAAATGGTAAATATATTGAGCAGATTCCGTTGCAAGGCTAAGAGCTTGTAACTTAACTCTCATCCTCTACTGCTCAGTGTCCAGTGATGAAAATAGAAAGGTGCTTATAAAAGACCAAGATGTTCTTTGTTAACGCGTCATTGACCATCAAAGTGATAATGCTGACTTTATATATAATCGGGAAGCACATATATTTTTCCAACTGCCGTAACAGGAAGACACTAAGCTGTTTGCACTACAATTGTTGCTCAAGATGGCGGCAGAAAAGCAACTGGGACCGGGGGCATGGCCTCAGAGAGGCTGGAATGGGACTCTAGATTCCTATGTGGAAAGCAACAGGGAAAAGATCTGGGGTTGTCTGGCGAGTTTGTGTAAAACCGAATGCGATATACTAAGTATTCCTTAACACCCTAGGGAGTTGAGGGAAAACGCTGCGTAATCAAATAGGGTAATATTTCTTGCAGCAAACCTTATGATTATTCATAAGGGGTAGATAAACACCAGTAAGTAGCCACCTTCAGTTCAGGTCAGCTACTACTGTCAGGTAAGTTTAGATTAGACTAAATTGACTGTCAAATAAGTCACTAAAAATACAAAACAAAAATGTTGGACTTCCAGAGCTTTTTGTGTTTAAGAAGTGCACATAAGGGATTTGTGGACCAATTATTAGCTTTTATGTGTTTTAAACATGCTAATTTTCTAGGTTTAAAAATATATCTCAAAGTACAAATTTTTTATTTTGTTGCTCACTATATGCGGCTTCCCAGGTGGTGCTAATGGTAAAGAACCCGCCTGCCAATGCAGGAGACCCAGGGTTCAATCCCTGAGTCAGGAAGATCCCTTGGAAGAGGGCATGGCAACCCACTCCAGTATTCTTGCCTGGAGAATCCCATGGACAGAGGAGCCTGGGGCTACAGTCCATAGGGCTGCACAAGAGTTGGACGTGACTGAAGCAACTTAGCATACAATCAGGAAAGATATGCTTTTTTTCCTTACAGATTATGGAAAGATATAAGTAAATAAACTACCTGAATTTATTTTCTTCCTGGCTATGTAATAGTTAATTTGCATTTGCTTTAAAAATTAAAACTTGGTGTCATGTTCTGATCTAGGTGCTGAGCATAATTCAAAGACGAGGAAGACAACTTACTTCCTGTTTCCCAGGAGCTCACAATCTAGTTTACAATGGAGGAAACTACAGTCTCCTAAATTGGTGTTTTTTCCATTATTTCTTACCACCTCTCTTGGACCTTTTAAGGTACCTTAAACATTATGTTTAGAAAAAGCTGAAATGAAATAGGAATGATAAGCCAATAACATTTTTAGAGCTGTTCAAGTTATCTATTTAAATGCTTTTATCAATTTTACGAGAAAGTGAATTTCTGGGAACATCAAAACAAATGTGTACCACCTATGATCATTTTAAAAGATGTCAAACGATGTATTTGTTTTGCCTTAAACATCTGTTCTTGAGTTTTAAGGCAGCAGATTTTAGGCTTAGTCCAAGGCTGTGGTTTTAAAGCTTTTCTCCTTATTAGAAATGAAACTCTTTAGTCAAACCTGATTTCATACAAGGGTCCACATATCATAAAAATAAAAACTATTTTATTTGAAGCAGAGATAATTCAGGTTCCTGCCTGCTTGGCCTTCCTTGAGTCTCAAGAGACTGCTGCAAGGCTCCATTAAAAAAAAGTGAAAACTATTGGTCCAAAGCAGGCGTTGCAAATTATGGTACCGGAACTCTGGACAAATCTGTCCTGCTGTCTGTTTTTGTAAAGAAGATTTTATTGGGACATAACCAGCCGTACTTGTTTATGTATTGTTTATGTCTGCTTTCAGAGCAGAGTTAAGTGGCTCATTTCCAATGACTATAAAAACTACACAGATCTAAGGCTGATGGGTTTAAGGAAACTTTTTATGCCTCCTTATCTGCACAGCATAAACCCACTTAGGGATTTCAAATGCTAAAGTCACAGCCAGTATATGGAAGAACTTGTCTGTGGTGTGAAATACCCGCTCTCTCCTCTTGTCAAGAATAATACAAAATGGCAGTATCTTTGGGGCCAATTTTGCTCCAACCCCAAGAGTAATTACCTAGAACATCAGTGATAAAACTGTAATGCATGTAGGCCTTTGCATAAACAAGAGCTAAAGGGAAAAACTTTTTTATGTACAAGGTTTGGTGATTTGAGATATAATATTTACATGAAAAGATTTAATATTACAATCACCATGAGAGTTTTTATGGATTTTAAAGTAGCAGAATCCATGGGAAAAATCATTCTGAAAATGGCCAAAACTTGTCAGGGCCAAGATTAAATTCTGTAATCATCAACTTTCAATCATCTGTTTGAAAAGTCAGTTGTGTTACAGATTATAATAACAAAATTTTTTAAATCTTTTGACTTTGAATTTTTATGCCTTTTTCAGGTCCATTCTACCTTATTTTTTAAAAGTCTTTATTGAATTTGTTACAATATTGCTTCTGTTTTATGTTTTTGACTGTGAGGCATGTGGGGTCTTAGCTCCCTGACCAGGGATTGAACCCGCATCCCCTGTATTGGCAGGCAAAGTCTTAATGCCACTGGACCACCAAGGAAGTTCCCATTTCACCTTCTTAATGATGGGTTATGTTAATATTAAAATGAATTTTCAATCTCTGAGCACACAGGAACTGAAAGTAGAGAGAGTCTAGAAATGTGTCAAGAGACACAGAGAAGCCAGACTGGAACTTAAAATGTGTTACTGATGTGTAATGAAATATTTTTTAGCTACATATTACTATTCAGGACCCTGGAAGAAAGCTAACTAGAATTATGTTAAACCAATAAAGGGAATTTATTCACTTACATAGTCAAGTACAGACTGCTCTAACACTTGTCTGTTCCTTTGTGACTAATGTATTAGAGAACAGTTTAAGTGTAAGAGGAATTTTGCATTTTCTTATGTGCAATTTTGTCAGCCAGAAACATCAGGTGAAAACAGAAAACTAAACCCAGATGAATCAAGTTGCAGAGGAGAACATGAAATACACACGTAGACCTCAGACATCTACCAGTTGCTTCACTTCTTTGTATCTTTTGAGTCATACCCATCCACATCTAGTGTTTCAGCATTCCACCTGATTTCAGATAACCATCCATCTGTCACCTCACAGTAACTCATAACTTGCAATCCTTCTGATACCCATTTCCACAAGCAAGCTTCGGGTCTTTTTCAAACTAAAGCACCATGTTCATTGTAGTATTTTTGTATTTCATCACCAGCTAGTGTGTAAAACTGTGCTACCATTTTCATTAAGTTCATATCTTTTTTGTATATGTGTCAGTGACAAAGTTTTTAAATCTTGTACTCCTAGTCCCATTTCCCCCATAAGCCCTGTGATTTTTACTGAACAACTTTGCATAGTGCAGTAATTTTGGGGAAAGCCTATATTGTATTATAGCAGCACTGACTGTAGTCCAGATGAAGTAGTTTCAGGCTACTGAAGTGGGATCCAGGGTCTAAGATATCTCAAAACTTTCTTTTTCATCTTTGCTTATCTCTGCTTCTTTTGTGCTTCGGCTTCAATTTTCCTGTCACAGACAGATTCCTTTTTGTTGTCAGCAAAGATGACTGTAGGCAATTGGTTTATACTGTCTTAATAATTCTCAATCCTAAAGGAAGTAAGACTCTCTCCTAGTGTTGATATATTAAATCTCAGGGCCTATGTTCTTTGGTCTTAGGAAACCCCTGTAGCTAAGGGAATAGAGACTGAGTTTTCAGGTATGGGTCAACTGATTCCCTGCCACACACCATGTAGGGAGAGACTGCTCTGATCATCTTTCTTCCTAGGACCACGTGGAGTGTGCAATGGATGTTTTTTCCAAGAAAGGGTTACTAGCAGACAAGAACAACGTGCTAACCACCAGTTGTTAAGGGGTAAGTCTCTATATTCATTGACATGACGGGAGCTGATAATGTATTAAATGAAAACAGATGTTATGAAATAATTGCATGAAGAATAATTCCATTTACAAAAGTTATTTATCTATGTATCTATATGTGTATATAGGCATAGAGAGTTCTGGAAGAGTGTTCCCAAATGATTAATGGTGATTGTCTTTGGTTGTTGATTAAAATAATAATGAAACTTAGGATTATTTGTACCTTTATAAAATGACTCAGTTTTCTACAGTGAATATGTGTTACTTTGTAAACGAGGGGAAAATATTAAAAGAAAATACATAACCAATCATATACAAGGTAGATTTACACATTAAATGAAAATCTGAGATTCATTTCCAATATAAGGTATTACTTGTGTCACACTTAGCTTCTGGAACAGTTTAATAAGTGCCACTAAGAAAATGAACTTGGAAAAAATACCCACAAAGAAAATATTGGAATGTAATTATTCTACTGGTAAAAATCATGTTTTCTACACTGCAGGCCTGACAAACAAAGAGAATGGTAATGATAATTTCTAAAGCAACTGTGAAATGATGCACTGATGTGGAGCTTCTAGAAGCAAAGTATAATGTTAGAGGTTCACTTCTAAATAATATGGACTAAGAATAATTTTGTTTTTCAAAAGAGTAAGCAGTAATATATGACCTAATCTAAAGAGAGAGAAACTTAAGACATATGAACTTTATGCTTCAAAAATTCACTCCAGGTCAAAATCTGAGGAAGAAATCTTTTATTTTTCTTTCATGGAAGAAAAAGAATATATGCATTCATACATATATACATATATATATATTTTTTAATTGGTGAAATAATCTGGTGGCAAACAATTACATAGATATATCAGTCAGGCTAATGTGTGCACATGTGTGTGTGCATGTACAGTTTGAGTTTACTATCTTATAGGAAATGAGCCATGTTAATGAGAGAAGTGTCTGAAATAGTAATATTACTACAAAACTTAAAGCAACTGGTTGATATTTCTTTTTTCCCATTTTTATGGTATTTATCTAAATAGAAACATCCCAACATTGGGGTTTATGGTAGGCAGAATTTTAAGCTAGACCTCCAAGACTGCCTCACTCCTATACACACATCTTCTCCCAGTTACTTAATTCAGTGCTAATCCAGCTGCTGTTGTGATGGGATTGTGCAGATGTAATTAAAGTTCCAAATCAGTTGACTTTAAGATAGAAAGATGATACTTGTGAATCTGACCTAATCACATGAGCCCCTTAAAAGCAGAGTTTTCTCTAACTAGTGGGAAAAGGAAGTCAGAGAAATACTCTCTGGCAGGCTTGGGAGAAAGCAGACATCTAAAAAAAAAGAAAGAAAGCAAACATCGATGCTATGTGCTGACGTTGGGGGCCAAGACATGCGAAATGTGGCCTCTAGGAATCAAGAGTAGCTCCCTGCTGACAGTAAGGAAATGGGAGCCTCAGTCCTCTGGCTGCAGGGTATGAATTCTGCTGATAACCTGAATGGGGTGGGAAGAGGACCCCAAACTCCATATGAGAAAGCAGCCTCGCTGACACCTTGATTTCAGCCCTGCTTGACCCTGAGCAGAGAGTCCAGCTACACTGTACCCAGACTTCTGATTTACAGAACTATAAGCTAACAAATTTGTCTATTTTTTTAGGCCATTCAGTTTGTGGTAATTTGTTATGAAACAGTAGAAAACTACTCCAGGGATAAATATCCTTATCTTCCCTCTGCCAGTTGAGAACCACGAATCTAGGTGGGTCCTGGAAAAACAAGTGTAACACATCAGTAGGTGCTGTTTGCTCTCTGAAGTCCTTGAATGCCCTTGGGAATAAATATCACCCTGGAAACGAACATTATGGTATGATATAACAGAAGAAAAAACAGTGAGTTCAGAAAAAAGAAAAAGCTGTAACATGAATTTAAAATATGAAAGAAGTATCTTGCTTCACATACACTCACACACAGTATACCTAAAATTCAACCCCATTTGTAAATATTCCCTAGAACCTCAGCAATCTTACTGCCCACGTGATGTTAGGGACTGTCTGGTTCCCTTTCTTCTGTGGTCTTTAACCACTGAGTGAACCTGCTTGCCTTTAGAATTTAACCTTAGTTTCAATGTTAATCTTACTACTGACCTTCCAGTACTTTTATCTGGCTTTACTGTGGTTGCTTGATTAGTCATTCACTCAACAGAGGGCTTGCTATGTGCTAGGCATTGTATTATTAGTAGGTTAACAGTGGTATAGTTTAGTCCTTCTGTGATGAGCTTTTCATCTCTGTCACCTAAACTTGAACTCTGACACATGTAACCCAGATGATCTGGGAATTGAGCTTCTAGTGGTCATTGCCCAGTCCCTGAATAATTAAATCCCTAGCTTTTCATTTATGGCTCTTGCCTATGTTCCTCATCTTTGAAGCCTAAACTTCTGGTTACCAGCCTTCTCCAGTCTGCCTTGACCATGATCTTCCAATACTCCCTGGTTAGTGCTAAGTTATGGGCTTGAAATCTTTTTGCCAGATCTTTTTTCCTACTTCAGTCATCCTATTCACCTGGGTCACATTGGCTGGCCATTCTGGTTGGTCAATATCTCTTCAATCTTTAGACCCAGCCTGTCCATATACATCTTGAAGTTGAGAAATAGTGGACATAATTTTAGTTTTTCAAAAGTTTAACAAAGTTTTATAACTGAAATGACTATTTTGTCAAAAGTAGGCAATTTGTTTAAAAATTAATCATGGAGCTGACCTCAGTCTTGGACAAAAGTCTGAAAGTTGTGATGTAAATAGAGGGGTGGGGGATGAAAAGGAAATAATCATTTGTTCTGTACCAGTGACCTGGCTGGCATTTTACATGTTATCTCAGTGATTCAATTCTCTAACCTTCCCCCACTGTGTGTTTTTTTTTTAATTTTTTATAGGAAGGGACCTGAAGCATGGTAGCAGGGTCAGAATTTGAACTTAGATGTACCTGGCCCTCAGATTTATGCTTTTCCTAGTATTCTGCATCAAAATGCATACTTTTCTCTTTTTTTCTTTTGGAGATTGCAGAATGGTCACGCTAGGATTTAGGATTAACAGAGCTCACCTACCACTTCAGACTCTGAAGGAAAGATCAGTGTTGACTATACGTAATCTTACTTCTGGTATTCTGAAAGATAAACCATAAGGCTTATTCAAGCAACTGTACTCAATCGCCTTTGCTCCTTTTGAAGGTGGCATGAATGGACACTAATTGTCTATCCAGGATTTCCATGTGGGCAAATGAAGGGTTGATATTAGCCTAATAAGTTTAGTGGAGTGAGTAAGTTCATTAAGGGTGGCCTGAATGTAAAGATTTGTATATTTCACTAACTTTGGAAAATGCTTAGCCATTCTCTCTTTCTTATTATTTTTAGTATTTCCTTCTAGGACTTCCATTAGATGCTTGTTGATCCTTCTCATTATATCCTCCATATATCTTTACCTGTCTTTCATATTTTCCCTTGTGTATATTATGATATTTATTTGTGAACATGTGTTCCTTGGAACTTTCTCTTTGGAGACTGAGACCTGGGTTTAAAGTGAATTCTTCTAGAGGAGAATTGCATTTGCTCCTACTAGTCACCTGGGAATATTGCCAGTCCACAACCTTTTTAAGCTAAATTTCTCATATGAGATGTTTTGGCCATAGATTTCTGGACCCATAGACTTCTGGACCCAGAGCTGCCTGGGGTTATGATGTCTGAAGGGAATTTCTCTCTGTCTGTCTCTTATACTCAGAGCCAAAACCAGCGCAAGCTCCTGTCTCTACCATCTGCCTCTGGGTGGTAGTTTTGCCCCCATTCATCCATTAAGAGCATCACCCTTTGGGAGTCTGACTGAAAGCAGAGAAGGAAAGCACCTGATCTAACTGCTAACCTTGCTTGTCTCCCAGGATTTGTCTTCTTTGTCCCTTGCACTTGACTGGCCCTTTAAAACTACTAGGAACCAGTAGCGATCCAAAGGTAGATACCATCTTCAGAGCTTCCTTTTTTATTCTGAATCAGTGCTGACATATCCTTACTGACTGATATTTTCCCACTATCTCAACCATCAGCCCTGAATTTAAAAGAATATATTCTATCATACCTGTCTATCATTATCTGTCTATATATCTATCTACTTATTTTAAGATGTGCTAAACTAGAGGTACTTCTTTGGCCATCTCTTCTGCCATATTACCTCAATTCAATTCTATTCCACAGAAAGATGTTTGGATAGGTGGATTAAGAGCTGTACAGTTATCATGGAGGCAGTCCTCCAGGCAAAAAGTAAAACTGATGATACAGAAGCTCTGCTTCTAGGTTTATATCAATTAGGCCATTGCTTAGTTCTGGTGGATGTGTTTTTACCAGATTTATCGTATCTTCAAAAAAATAAAGAAGTTTGAGGCCCTGGATCAGGTAGTGTGATATAATTACTTCTACCAGCAGCAGATCCTAAAGCAGACACTTTCTGGACTAGAGAATTGCAGAAAGTAGATCAAAAACTGGGTAGGAGGTGAGACTCCTTTCTTTCCAGAAGAGCATAAGGATAGCTAGTCTGCCTAGGAAGTATGGAGATTCAATTTATTTGAAACTGAGCTACTTTCTTACTGAGGAGCCATAACCTTTGTCTAAGAAGGGGTCAATCGTTTCTTTGATTGGAATCTAAGTCTTCCTCCTTTGACTATACATTGGTTAGTGAACAGCTATTCAATGTCCATCATTTTGGTTGAGGGATGAATGTTAGTGAGGCTAGTAACAGAAACCCATTTCCTCTGGCCATACACCATATGTGGGAAACTCAGAGTCTAAGTCATATTTCATACCACCCTGGGAAAAACTCTAGATCCCGTCAATTTCTGAGGATGCCCATTGTAAATCTAAAAGTCATTCTGTAGACCAAAGGATAGAAGGGAAGAAGTGATTAAGTAGTAATACCTGAGCTGATGCCACCCGAGGACTAAGGGTTGGGATGGTCGTGGAGAGTGTTTATGGTGTTATAAAGGAAGAGTTACATAGTGAGAGAAATAGGAGAACTTGTTTTCAGCTTAGATTCAAAACCATAAGTGGCTTTTCCAGCGAAATGTATTGAAAGTGCATCTCCTATTGTCTTACCTTGAAAAACACTGATTTAAAGAAATAAGGGAGTCCTACTATTCCAGAGAATATAGGTGCAGAATGCTGTTTAGCCTGGTAATTCTCAACCTGAATTTACTATCCTGTCCACAAAAATGAGTCTTGCCAAAAGCTCAGCCATCTTGGATAGAAAATCAGTTGATTTTCATATATCCCCTTGCCTCCTCACTGACTCTCTTTTGGAACAATCAGATTAGACATTTACTGAAAGTATTGCAGAATCTGGGATTTCACCAATGGCTCAGAGGTAAAGAATCTGCCTGCAATGCAGGAGATGCAGGTTCAATCCCTGGGTCGGGAAGATCCTCCAGAGGAGGAAATGGCAACTCACTCCAGGATTCTTGCCTGGAAAAAAATCCCATGGACAGAGGAGCCTAGTGGGCTACAGTCCATGGGGTCGCAGAGAGTAGGACATGACTGAATGACTAAACACACACCCATTGCCAATTCCAGTTAACTAATACACTAGGTAGTCAGCTATTCACTGAACACTTTGGAAGGATGTAAAGCTTAACATAGAAATCGTTTAATTTTCCATATTTAGAGCAAGTACACATGATTCCTAAGAAGCACCCTGAAGCTAGAATTGGATCTCCCAGGTCAGTCAGCATGGGAAAATAACTTGGCAGATAGACAGTGATCCTTGGATCCTAGAAGGAAAATATACACAATTCCTTAGAAAGGAGAATATGGAGATTGATATCAAAACCTGCCATAGACCCTTATAGTTTGTTTTATCTAAATATAGGTAGTAAATAAACAGGCAGAGGGTGTGTGTGTATGTGTGTGTATTGTGTATGAATGAGTAGGTATATGGTTCTTGTTAGGGTTCAGTTCAACTTCAGTTATTCTCAACAGATATTTTTGCTGTCTTTATAAAGCCCCAAGTTAAAGAACTCTACATACTGTTATAGGTATATGACCTGATGACCATGGTCAAGATTGTAACACCTAAAGTAAAGAAAGCTGGAAATTCCCTGGTGGTCCAGTGGTTAAGACTGTGTTTTTCACTGCCATTGGCATGGATTCATTACCTGGTTAGGGAACTAAGATTCTGCGAGCTGTGTGGTGTGGCCAAAATAAAATATATAAATAAAGTAAGTAAGGAAAGTTATGTAAGCAGCATGTCTTACTGTAATGGTTTTCAAACTATATACTCTTCTAGGGAGCTGCTTAAAATATAGATCCTGGAACTTCATCCTAGGCCTATTGAATTCTGATTTCTGGGAAGCCCCTGAAATTAGCATTTTAAGAAGCTTCCCTCAAGTGACTGCGATGCAGCTAGTCCTTAGATAACACCTTAAACAAGATCTATTTGAGGGAGTGTCACATTATATTTGCTTATTTGGTCATCAGACTGAGGATTCTAGCCATAAACACTCAGAGACATCTATAGAAAAAAATGCCTCCCTTCTTAAAAGTGACTGTGAAATTGAGGAAGGGAGGTCTAAAAGTGGGACTATTAAAGTATAAATGTAAGAATCTTAAGTATATGGAAATGTTTAATAGCAATTAATGTGTGTAGGGCAGTGCTTTTTTAAAAACAAAATTATTTTTGGCTGTGTTGGCTCTTCAGTGGGGTGTACAATCTTCTCTTTCTAGTTGTGGCCCTAGAGTACATGGGCTCAGTAGTTGCTACGCTCAGGCTTAGTTGCCCTGTGTCATGTGGGATCTTAGTTCCCTGACCAGGGATGAAACCTGTGTCCCCCACATTGCAAGGTGGATTCTCAACCACTGGACCACCAGAGAAATCTCCTGGGAGGTACTTTTGAAGAGGTGTATTGTTCAAGCCTGAATGAGGGAAAGATTGAACTACAGGAAGGTAAGGAAATGGAACCTCACATAGTGGGTGGGTGGTACCTAGGGGTAAACTTGTGAAGAACAAATCCAAAATCCAAAAGTATATGTTTTGGAAAGACAGAGAAGAAATGGAAAGTGTAGGATGGCCAGAGTCAAAAAGAAGCTCAAGAGCACTGGATACAGAATATATGATGAATGCCAGAAAGTACAGCAGCCGGGGAGAATCTGAAGAGAAGCAATAGAGAGAAATGGCAGACCACTCAGGATGCTCTAGTCCTGGGGATAGGGACCAGGAACAGTGTGGGAGCAGGGCTTCTGTCACAAGCCGGGAGGAAGAGATAGAAAGAGGACATCCTGGGAGCAGCCAGAGGGAAGCTAACCAAGTGGGTGATGAGAAGTGGTCAGGAAGTTAATGCTGTTTCAAGCTGAAGTCAAAACTCATGTCTGTTGAAGGCCAGATAACAAAGGACTTTAACTCCTTAAAGACCAAAAAGGAAGTTAAAGCTTATATTGTAATCTGGGTCTGGAAGGTGGAAGTAGGGAAAATTAA
The DNA here is from genome assembly GCF_023699985.2 of Odocoileus virginianus. Classification (NCBI taxonomy): domain Eukaryota; kingdom Metazoa; phylum Chordata; class Mammalia; order Artiodactyla; family Cervidae; genus Odocoileus; species Odocoileus virginianus. The sequence continues at coordinate 10,823,156 of NW_027224263.1, read as the reverse complement.
TTAGAAAAACTAGACTTTGTGGTCGGGGTCTAGGGACTGTTCTCACTCCCCTGTTTTATAGGGAGTATTAGCAGTGAATACTGAAAGGACCTACTTACTGGTTCAACCTGTGCAAAGTTGAGCAACACTTTGTGAAAAAGTGAAAGTGTTAGTCGCTCAGTCATGTCTGACTCTTTGAGACCCATGGACTATAGTCCACCAGGCTCCTCTGTCCATGATATTTCCTAGGCAAGAATACTGGAGTGAGTTGCCATTTCCTTCTCCAGGGGATCTTTCTGACAGAGGGATCAAACCTGTGTCTCTTATATCTGCATTGGCAGGTGGGTTCTTTCCCACCTGAGCCATCAAGGAAGCCTGAGCAATACTTTGCCATCACCACAAATGTAAATAACTTTTCCTCAAATTTTCCTCTCAATGCTTTAAATTTACTTCTGTCTGAAATAGACCAAGAGAGTTGGTCAATAGAGAAAAAATGAGGAGCCCATTAGAGGCTGTCCAGATCCATTTCATCCTATCTGCAACCACAAACAAGATGCTTACTCTTTAAGTCCTGAAAATAGGAAGAATATTTGCCATTTTTATTGTCAGACAGTCCTCCTTAGGGGCTTCCCAAGTGGCTCAGTGGTAAAGAACCTGCCTGCCAATGCTGGAGATGTGGGAGACATCAATTCTGCTCTCTGCTTTCTCTATGGTCCAACTCTCACATCCACACATGACTACTGGAAAAACCATAGCTTTGACTAGATGGACCTTTGTTGACAAAGTAATGTCTCTACTTTTTAATATGCTGTCTAGGTTGGTCATAGCTTTTCTTCCAAGAAGCAAGCATCTTTTAATTTCATGGCTGCAGTCACCATCTACAGTGATTTTGGAGCCCAAGAAAATAAATCTGTCACTGTTTCCATTGTTTCCCCATCTATTTGCCATGAAATGATGGGACTGGATGCCATGATCTTAGTTTTTTGAATGTTGAATTTTAAGCCAGCTTTTTCACTCTCCTCTTTCACTTTCATCAAGAGGCTCTTTAGTTCCTCTTCACTTTCTGCTGTAAGAGTGGTGTCATCTGCATATCTGAGGTTATTGATATTTTTCCCGGCAATCTTGATTCCAGCTTGTGCTTCATCCAGCCCGGCATTTCACATGATGTACTCTGCATATAAGTTAAATAAGCAGGGTGACAATATACAGCCTTGACGTACTCCTTTCCCAATTTGGAACCAGTCCATTGTTCCATGTCCAGTTCTAACTGTTGCTTCTTGACCTGCATACAGATTTCTCAGGAGACAGGTAAGGTGGTCTGGTATTCCCATCTCTTGAAGAATTTTCCACAGTTTGTTGTGATCCACACAGTCAAAGGCTTTAGCATAGTCAATGAAGCAGAAGTAGGTGTTTTTCTGGAATTCTCTTGCTTTTTCTATGATCCAATGGATGTTGGCAATTTGATTTCTGGTTCCTCTGCCTTTTCTAAATCCAGCTTGAACATCTGGAAATTCTCGGTTCATACTGTTGAAGCCTCGCTTGGAGAATTTTGAGCATCACTTTGCTAGCGTGTGAGGTGAGTGCAATTGTGTGATAGTTTGAAAATTCTTTGCCATTGCCTTTCTTTGGGATGAAAACTGACCTTTTCTAGTCCTGTGGCCACTGCTGAGTTTTCCAAATTTGCTGGCATATTGAGTGCAGCACTTTCACAGCATCATCTTTTAGGGTTTGAAATAGCTCAACTGGAATTCCATCACCTCCACTAGCTTTATTTGTAGTGATGCTTCCTAAGGCCCACTTGACTTCACATTCCAGAATGTCTGGCTCTAGGTGAGTGATCACACCATCGTGGTTATCTGGGTCATTAAGATCTTTTTTGTATAGTTCTTCTGTGTATTCTTGCCACCTTTTCTTAATCTCTTCTGCTTCTGTTAGGTCCTTACCATTTCTGTCCTTTATTGTGCCCATCTTTGCATGAAATGTTCCCTTGGTATCTCTAATTTTCTTTTTTTTCCCATTTATTTTTATTAGTTGGAGGCTAATTACTTTACAATATTGTAGTGGTTTTTGCCATACATTGACATGAATCAGCCATGGATTTACATGTGTTCCCCATCCCCATCCCCCCTCCCGCCTCCCTCCCCATCCCATCCCTCTGGGTCTTCCCAGTGCACCAGCCCTGAGCACTTGTCTCATGCATCCAACCTGGGCTGGTGATCTGTTTCACTCTTGATAATATATTTGTTTCAATGCTGTTCTCTCTGAACATCCCACCCTCGCCTTCTCCCACAGAGTCCCAAAGTCTGTTCTGTACATCTGTGTCTCTTTTTCTGTTTTGCATATAGGGTTATCGTTACCATCTTTTTAAATTCCATATATATGCATTAGTATACTGTATTGGTCTTTATCTTTCTGGCTTACTTCACTCTGTATAATGGACTCCAGTTTCATCCATCTCATTAGAACTGATTCAAATGAATTCTTTTTAATGGCTGAGTAATATTCCATAGTGTATATGTACCACAGCTTCCTTATCCATTCGTCTGCTGATGGGCATCTAGGTTGCTTCCATGTCCTGGCTATTATAAACAGTGCTGCAATGAACATTGGGGTGCACGTGTCTCTTTCAGATCTGGTTTTCTCAGTGTGTATGCCCAGGGGTGGGATTGCTGGGTCATATGGCAGTCCTATTTCCAGTTTTTTAAGGAATCTCCACACTGTTCTCTATAGTGGCTGTACTAGTTTGCATTCCCACCTCTTCTTAATCTCTTCTGCTTCTGTTAGGTCCTTACCTTTTCTGTCCTTTATTGTGCCCATCTTTGCATGAAATGTTCCCTTGGTATCTCTAATTTTCTTGAAGAGATCTCTAGTCTTTCCCATTCTATTGTTTTCTTCTATTTCTTCACATTGATCACTTAGGAAGGCTTTCTTATCTCTCCTTGCTAGTCTTTGGAACTCTGCATTCAGATGAGTATATCTTTCCTTTTCTCCTTTGCCTTTTGCTTTCTCTTCTCAGCTATTTGTAAGGCCTCCTCAGACAACCATTTTGCCTTTTTGCATTTCTTTTTCTTGGGGATGCTCTTGGTCAAAGCCTCCTGTACAATGTCATGAATGTCTGTCCATAGTTCTTCAGGCACTCTGTCTATCAGATATAATCCCTTGAATCTATTTGTCACTTCCACTGTATAATCATAAGGGATTTGATTTAGGTCATACCTGAATGGTCTAGTGGTTTTCCCTACTTTCTTCAATTTAAGTCTGAATTTTGCAATAAAGAGTTCATGATCTGAGCTACAGTCAGCTCAACTCAGTTAGACCTTCACATTCCCTCATGGGCCAGAAATCTCCAAATTGTGTTTAGGCACTTGTACCCAGGATGAAGGTCCAAGTTGTTTGGTGTCTTCTTTACTGTGGAAGGACAACAACAGATGTCCTCTATTTCCATGGTCTCTGAACTCTCTCTCCTAATCACAGAAATATCTTCAAGTTTTGGGGTTGGGCTTGATGAGCTGTCCTCAGGACTTTTTAGCTAAGCAGCTGTTGATAAGAATGTGATGGTGTAATGGAGGCATCTAGGGAAGCTGCTGTGGGGATAAATTGTCCTTGGTCATAGGATTGAGTTCTATCTAAAAAAGAAAATTTTAGGTGGCTTCATTGTACGCTGTGTCTCCTACCAGGCCCCGGAATGCTGCTGCATGCCAATAGTAAATGTATCCCTACAAAATAGGGCTAGCTGAAATTATAAATAGCTTCTAAAGAGACTTATTAATTCTTCTATAATGTTTTTTAATAATCAATTAGTTTAGGAAGCTAAAATTACTATAGGTATATCTTTGAGCAGATTAAAGTAGTTGTTAGTAACAATCATGTTCTTTTACACTATTGGTGACAATATTTAGTCTAAATTGGCAATACAATTTTTATGTTCTTTTTTTGGGAGGGTGAAGTGGGTATTGTGTGGCATGCCAGATCTTAACTCCCCAGTCAAGTATTAAACCTTTGCCCCCTGCAATGGAAGTACAGAGTCTTAACTGCTGGACTGCCAGGGAAGCCCCAATTCCTATGTTCTTATAATGTAATACTTCCTCATATTTTTACAGAAGAGACTCATATGACACAAAAATATTAGTGGAAACTTGTATTTTTATATCATTGGGAGGGTTTATTCACTTGTTCCTTCATTTCTTCTCCGCAGGTACTAGGATTGTAAAATTGAATAAAACATAGCTTATTCCCTCAAAGACCTTAGAGTTTAGAAAGAAGGACAGATATACCTAAAACTGGTTGAAATACAGTGGCGTTTTAGAGATATGTGGTGGCAGTGGTTCTCAGTCTCGGTACATGTCAGAATCACCAGATGAGCTTTGACAAATCCTGATGTCCAGGCAGTTCCAGAGTGACTGTCTTTCCCTGAAAAGAGAAGGAAACTCCATAGCTGAATTTTGAAAGATGAGTAGCTTACCAAGTTATAAAGAGGAGGAAGGACATGGTAGACAGGAAATACACAGGTGGGGAAACTTCAAGATTGTAGACATCAAATCTTAGCATGCTAGAAAAAACAGGCTGAGAAAGATGTGTTTGGAGAAGTAGGCAAAGAGCTAGATCTTAAAGGGCCCTAAAGGGATATTTATACTTTATTATGTATGGAGCTGCTGAAGGGTTTTAAGCAGGGGACTGCCATGATCACAGTCAGCTTTGGGGTTTTGAAAGCTCATTCTGGTGGCAATGTTAAGGAAGGAGTAGACAACCCCAGACTGGGTCAGAGAGACCTGTTAGGAGGTTACTATAAAATTCCAAATGAGAAGTCCTATGGGTCTGGTCTAAGGCCATGGCAGTAGGGATGAAGTAGAAGAAATGGGGACTTCCCTGGTGGCTCAGTGGTAAAGAAATTGCCTGCAATGCAGGAGACTCGGGTTCGATCTCTGGGTTGGAAAGATCCCCTGGAGGAGGAAATGGCAACCCAGTCTAGTATTCTTGCCTGGGAAATCCCATGAACAGAGGATCCTGGCAGGCTACAGTCCTTGAGATTGTGAAGAGTTGGACACAATTTATTGACTAAAACAAAAGAAAACAAACAGAAGAAATGGATGTGAGAAATATTTAGGAGGTAAATCAGTTTGGAGCTTGGAGGGGACACATGGGAAAAGAAAGCGTGGGGTTGTGGAGTTTCTCATTATGTGCCTGGGAGAATCCATCTCCCAGAATAATGGAAATAAAAATAAACAAATGGGACCTACTTAAACTCAAAAGCTTTTGCACAGCAAAGGAAACAATAAACAAAATAAAAATGCAGCCTACAGATTGGAAGAAAATACTTGCAAACGATGTGATCTATAAGGGGTTAGTCTCCGAAATTTACAAACAGCATCAAAACAAACAACCCACTCAAAAAATGGGCAGAAGACCTGAATAGACATTTCTCCAAAGAGGACATACAGATGGCCAATAGGCACATGAAAAGATGTTCAGTATCGCTAGTTATTAGAGAAATGCAAATCAAACTACAATGAGATATCATCTCACACCAGTCAGAATGGCCATCATCAAAAAACCCACAAACAGTAAATGCTGGAGAGGGTGTGGAGAGGAGGGAACCCTCCTACAGTTGTTGGTGGGAATGTAAATTGGTACAGCCACTATGGAGAACAGTATGGAGGTTTTTCAAAAACCTTAAAATAGAGCTACCATGTGACCCTGCAATCCCACTCTTGGGCATATATCCAGAGAAAAACATGGCCCCAAAAGATACATGCACCCCAGTGTTCATTGCAGCACTGTTTACAATAGCCAAGACATGGAAGCAACCTAAATGTCCATCAACAGAGGAATGGATAAAGAAGATGTGGTACATACATACAATGGAATATTACTCAGCCATTAAAAAAATGAAATAATGCCATTTGCAGCAACATGGATGGACCTAGAGAGTGTCATACTGAGTGAAGTTAAGTCAGACAGAGAAGGAGAAATATCATATGACATCCCTTATATGTGGAATCTAAAAAGAAATGATACAAATGAACTTACTTACAAAACAGAAAGAGACTCACAGACTTAGAAAACAAACTTATGGTTGCCAGGGGAAGGGATAGTTAGGGACTTTGGGAAGGTCATGTACACACTGCTATATTTAAAATGGATAACCAACAAGGACCTACTGTATAGCACATGGAACTCTGCTCAATGTTATGTGCCAGCCTGGATGGGAGGGGGTTTGGGGGAGAATGGATACATGTATATGTATGGCTGAGTCCCTTTGCTATTCACCTGAAACTACCACAACATTGTTAATTGGCTATACCCCAACACAAAATAAAAAGTTTAAAGTTTGGGGGAAAAAAAAGAAAAACATCACGGACAGGAACAGAAGTCAGAGGGGAAGTCAGTTTGGGGAGGCATGTGTTTGATTTTAGTGTTGAGTTGAATGTGAGGTGGTGAATAATCATGAAGAAATTGCAAGGCTGCACTTGAATACACAGCACTGGACATTTGAAAAGTGATCAGAGCAAGTGATAGAAAGCTTAGATTCGTACTCATCAAAATGATAGGAACTGTGGGAGTAAATGGATTCTCTGAATTTTGAGTTTTGTTTCTTCCTTCTTTCTTCCTTACCTTACCTGACGGCCCTCTAGTGACAAAGAGCACACACTACATTTTTTTTAAGTGCCTCAACTCAGTTAATGTGATCATGAAAGGTATCTTCAGAACCCTGATTTGGTCAAAATATTATTGTATTACTATTTCAGTATGAGTGTATGGCAGCACATCTATGCAGCAGGGGCCTCGGGTCTCAGATTGAGCCTAAAGATGTCATTCGTTGTAATTCTGGGAGATTCAAGAGGATTTGAAATTGACCTCCCAGGAATCTAATTTCTATGAGGACTCAAGGAGGCTCCTGTCAAAGGCTTTATTCCAAAGCAGTGGTTATCACATCAGAATCACCTGGGGAGCTTAAAAAACCATCCCTTTGCCTACGATGCATCTCAGACCAATTAATCAGAACCTCTGAGGGTGGAACCTGGCGAGGCATCAGACTTCCTCGGGTAATTCTTTGCACAGCCAAGATGGAGAACTGTAGCTCTAGAAGATGAGAGCATAGAGATACACAGGATTGAGTCAAGGATACTGACAAATGAAACAGGGGAAGAGGGGTTCTGGGTACAACATGTTTCTATCAATCAAGTTGCCCCTGGATTCAGCCCCCAGGGAGTCATACCCATGGCTATCCCTGGATTGCCATACTTGAGATTAGGTCTAAAGAGCAGCAAAAGAGTAAAAGCTAAAATAACAGTGTCCTCTAAAACTCAGTAGGATAGTAAGAGCACAAGGGGTTACCAGCTTTGACAGCAACACTGGCAGTATTGGTTGTGGTGATTCCTTCATTCAGCAAAATTTTACTGAAAGCTATACTGTGTGCTAGGCACTAGTCTAGGTGCTAAGGGTACAGTGGCAAACAGGATTGACAAGGTCCTTTCTCTCTTGGATCATGGATTCTCATAGTTTTTTTGGTGGAAATGAGCTAAAAAAAAAAAGTGTCCGTTATTGAGAAATGGACTAACAAAAGAGGGTGCAGAATATTAAATGGAGTGATATGATAGAGAATGAGTGGGCATTTGTATTGGTAGGTCAGGGAAGGTTGCTCTCTGCAGAGGAGACATTTAAGGTAAAGTATGAATGACAAGGAGGAGGCAGCCACATAAAATGCAGGGGGATGAATATTCTAGGCACAGAGAACGGCAAGTATAATGACTTGAAGGCTTTCAAGAAGCTTGGCATGTTTGAGGAACAGAAAGGAGGCCAGTTTTCATTTATTTTTTATTTTTTGGCTGTGGTGTTTTCGTTGCTGCACACGGACTTTCTCTAGTTGCAGTGCTCGGGTTTCTCATTGTGGTGGCTTCTCTTGTTGCAGAGCACAGGCTCTAGGGTGCCTGGGCTTCAGTAGTTGCAGTACATGGGCTCAGTAGTTACGGCTTTAGAGCACAGGCTCAATAGTTGCGGGCTTAGTTGCTCCGTGGCATGTGGGATCTTCCCGGACCAGGGATTGAACCCATGTCCCTTGCATTGCAAAGTGGATTCTTAACCACTGGACAACCATGGAAGCCCGGGAGGCTGGTTTGATTGAGGAGAGAGTAGCACAAGATGAGGTTCTAGAGGTAGTCAGGGGTCAGATGATGTCCAGTGCAGTGAGTCATGGTTAAGAGTCTGAATTTTTATCTGAATGTGATGAAGAGTCACTGAATAGTTTTCAGCAGGGAAATGAGAAGACCTAATTTATATTTTAAATGATCATTCTTACTACTGTAGTGGAAAATGGATCATATTGATGTAAGAATGGAAACAGGGAGAGTACTTAGGGTGTTTGCAATAGCACAAGTATGATGGTGGCTTGGGCCAGGGTGATAACAGTGGAAGGCATATTTGAGATATGTTTTGGAGCTTGAATCCATTGGACTTATACATAAATAGGATGTGGGGGTAAGGGAAAGAGAGCTATCCAGGTGATGGTGATGGTGGCAGCACATTAGCAGAGGCATTGTTGAAGGCAGTAGCTCTGTTGGCAGTGGTATCTTCAGTGTCTCTGACAAACAGCATTGGCACCTTCAGCTCAGGCATCAGCTTACATGCCTTTCACAGGCATTGTTGGCATACTAGCCACTCTTGGTGGTGAAAGGAATGGAGACATCATTACTGGAGGAAAATGGCAGGCACCACATGGCAGCAAGCAGATTCATTTACAGAGCATATGTGAGATAGCCTCTGGGGACTTAATGCCAGAAATATTTGGGAAAAATTTAAGAAGAGTTATTTTTAACTTCCGCAGAGCAGATGGGAGTGAAGTCAGAGATATACTATTTTGTGATTGCGCTTGTGAGCCCATATTATCCATAAGCTGCTTTGACAAAAGTAATCTGGTTTACTTTAAGGGAAGTCCCAATCAAAGCTATACTAAATTAAACATTATCAAATATATTTTTGTAAACATTTCCCCACCAACTATGTAAGCATTAGCATTTTTATATTATAGTTGTGCAAGCAATCTTCAGGTACATGCTGATAAAGATTCAAACAATACAGAAGTTAAATGTTATGATTGCTAATCTTTCTCCAGCTGCCACCCAGTTACATTACCCAACAAGAGGTAACCATAATGAACAGTTTAGTGGTTTCTTTCAAAAAACTTTCTATGCTTATATATATATACACACATATATATATGCTTTTTGATATACTTTTTTTTTGCTTTTTGACATACTTTTATATACCATGTGTAAATTGTTAAAAAGCATATAGAAAAAAGAATATATAAGCAGACAAAAACATATAGACAAAGGCATATATATTTTAATATTTATTTATAATATATGTAAATACACATATAGAGTTTTTGATAAATTAAATCATTGATCTGCATATCGCTTTTCTGAAAATATAACTATAAACCAGAGGCATTTTTCTGTGTCAGTGAATCTTCTTTTTTCAACACATGCATATATTCCATTATATGATCCATTATGAGTATCTTGTGATATGTTTAATCTGTCCTCTATGGATGGGAATTTATTTTTATTTTTACATTTTTACTTTGTATACCTATCTAAGTGTGTCTGAAGACTAGGTCTCTAGAAGAGGGATTGCAGGGTTGAAGAATGCATTTAATATTTTGTTAGATGTATAACCAGATTGTCCTCTAAGAAGAATGTACATTCTCACCAATAGTATTTGAGAGGCTGTCTTCCTTACACCCTCACCAACACTGGATATCTATCATCAATCTTTTTTATCTTTGCCAACAAAGTGGGTGAGAATTGGCATTTTATTATTGTTTAATTTGTTGTTTCTCCAGTATTAGCAATATGAAATATTTTTCATCTGTTTAATATTTACAGTTTTTTCTATGAGTTATCTGTTGACAACAGATAATTCTTTACTGTTCTCTGATGTGTTATTTGTTTTTTTCTCACCAATTTGTAGGGACCCTTCATATATATTAAGTATTAATCCTTTCCTTACATAATAGAAAAACTTCCTTCCTACTCTGTTACTTGTTTTTTAACTTTGTTTCTTTTGTTGCACAGAAATTTAAAATTTTTTTGTAATCAAACCTGTAAATCTTTTGAATTTGGAGTTTGGAGTCTTGCTAAGAAAGGCCCTCCCAACTGAAGATTATGTAAAAATATTCTACTGTATTTTATTTTACTACATAATTTTTCTTTTGTGTTTTCTTTCTTTTTTCTACTTTATTATTACTTAAATATTTAAACTATTAAATACATATTATATATATGATGATAATTATATATATTACATTTTAAAAAACCATAGCCATAACAATAAAATAAACCTAGATATATGTCATCTGACTTAAGAATAGAACATCATCAATACCTTAGAAGGCCCCCGTGTGGATCCTCCTCACTTGTGTCCCCTTCCCTCACCACCAGAGATAATCACTATCTTGCTTTTTGTTTTAAACATTTGGTTTTTCCTATGTATATTAAACACATATGTGTAATGAATTTTGTTTAATTTTGAAAAATTGAGTAGTAAGCACTAATCTCACTGTATTAAGAATGGGCAATATTGCCATTATTAAATAAACTTCATAGGAAGTCTCTGGGGCATAGCCTGTCTTCAGCTTTCCTGAGAGTTTATAGGAATCCTTTCTAAGGGAATTCTTGGGCAAAATCTTATGTGAGTTTTGTTGTGTTACACAATGGTGTGCTAGAGCTAGCTTGTACTGGCTGATGATTACATTTTCAGGAAATTGATCTTATGTGGACAGCTTGAAATTGGCCCTAAGGAAAATATTTATATCATGAAAATTGACAGACTTTAAACTCAAAGCTTTTTCTTTTGTTTAAAAAATATTTTGGAGAGCCAGCAAACCACTTGTCCTAAGAAACACAGGACTCACAACAGAAAGGGTATTTGGCGATGATAGAATAGTATGGATCAGGTTTTGAACATTCTGCAAAAAGATGACCAGAGGGAATGGCTGCCCTATATTTTTAAAACTCACCATGGCTAATTCTCAGTTCTCAGGGTCAAAGCATTTAGACAATACTACAAAGCTACAGTATTCAAAACAGTATGGTATTGGCACTAAAAACAGACATAGATCAATGAAACAGAATAGAGAGCCCAGAAATAAACCCACACACCTACTGTCAATTAATCTTTGACAAAGGAGGCAAGAATATACAATGGGAAAAAGACAGTCTCTTCAGCAAATGGTGTTGGGAAAGTTGGACAGCCACATGTAAATCAATGAAGTTAGAACACTCCCTCACACCATAAACAAAAATAAACTCAAAATGGCTTAAAGAATTCAATATAAGACATGACACCGTAAAACTCCTAGAATAGGCGAAACATTCTCTGACATAAGTCATAGCAATATTTTCTTAGTATGCCAAAGCAATAGAAATAAAAGCAGAAATAAACAATGGGATCTAGTCAAACTTATAAGCTTTAACACAGTAAAAGAAACCATCAACACAATGAAATGACAACCCATGGACTGGGAGAAAATATTTGCAAACAATGCAACCAACAAGGGGTTAATTTCCAAAATATACAAACAGCTCATACAACTCAATAACAGAAAAACAGAACTACAATACCAGAAATCAAAGCTACAATGAGGTATCACCTCACACTGGTCAGAATGGCCATCATTAAAAAGTCTACAAATAATAAATGCTGGAGAGAGTGTGGAGAAAATGGTGGGAATGTATACTGATGGTGGGAACATAAATAGGTACAGCTGCTGTGGAGAACAGTATCAGTTCAGTTCAGTCACTCAGTTGTGTCCAACTCTTTGTGACCCCATGGACTGCAGCACGCTAGGCTTCCCTGTCCATCACCAACTCCTGGAGTTTACTCAAACTCATGTCCATTGAGTTGGTGATGCCATCCAACCATCTCATCCTCTGTCGTCCCCTTCTCCTCCCACCTTCAATCTTTCCCAGCATCAGGGTCTTTTCAGATGGGTCAGTTCTTCGCATCAGGTGGCCAAAGTATTGGAGTTTCAGCTTCAGCATCAGTCCTTCCAATGAATATTCAGGACTGATTTCCTTTAGGATGGACTGGTTGGATCACCTTGCTGTCCGAGGGACTCTCAAGAGTCTTCTATAACACCACAGAAAAAAAGTATCAATTCTTTGGCGCTCAGCTTTCTTTAGAGTCCAACTCTCACATCCATACGTGACTACTGGAAAAACCATACCTTTGACTAGATGGACCTTTGTTGGCAAAGTAATGTCTCTGCTTTTTAATATGCTGTCTAGGTTGGTCATAACTTTTCTTCTAAGGAGTAAGTGTCTTTTAATTTCATGGCTGCAGTCACCATCTGCAGTGATTTTGGAGCCCCCCAAAATAAAGTCTGTCACTGTTTCCATTGTTTCCCCATCTATTTGCCATGAAGTGATGGGACCAGATGCCATGATCTTAGTTTTCTGAATGTTGAGTTTTAAGCCAACTTTTTCACTCTCCTCTTTCACTTTCATCAAGAGGCTCTTTAGTTCCTCTTCGCTTTCTGCTGTAAGAGTGGTGTCATCTCCCCAATGTTCATCGCAGCACTGTTTGTAATAGCCAGGACATGGAAGCAACCTAGATGCCCATCAGCAGACGAATGGATAAGAAAGCTATGGTACATACACACAATGGAATATTACTCAGCCATTAAAAAGAATTCATTTGAATCAGTTCTAATGAGATGGATGAAACTGGAACCCATTATACAGAGTGAAGTAAGCCAGAAAGATAAACACCAATACAGTATACTAATGCATATATATGGAATTTTAAAAGATGGTAATGATAACCCTATATGCAAAACAGAAAAAGAGACACAGATGTACAGAACAGACTTTTGGACTCTGTGGGAGAAGGCGAGGGTGGGATGTTCTGAGAGAATAGCATTGAAACAAGTATACTATCAAGGGTGAAACAGATCACCAGCCCAGGTTGGATGCATGAGACAAGTGCTCAGGGCTGGTACACTGGGAAGACCCAGAGGGGTGGGATGAGGAGGGAGGCGGGAGGGGGGATTGGGATGGGGAACTCATGTAAATCCATGGCTGCTTCATGTCAATGTATGGCAAAAACCACTACAATATTGTAAAGTTTAAAAAGAAATGAAAAAAAAGAGTGGTGTCATCTGCATATCTGAGGTTATTGATATTTCTCCCGGCAATCTTGATTCCAGCTTGTGCTTCATCCAGCCCAGCGTTTCTCATGATGTACTCTGCATATAAGTTAAATAAGCAGGGTGACAATATACAGCCTTGACGTACTCCTTTCCCATTTGGAACCAGTCTGTTGTTCCATGTCCAGTTCTAACTGTTGCTTCTTGACCTGCATACAGATTTCTCAGGAGGCAGGTCAGGTGGTCTGGTATTCCCATCTCTTTTAAGAATTTTCCACAGTTTGTTGTGATCCACACAGTCAAAGGCTTTGGCATAGTCAATAAAGCAGAAGTAGATGTTTTTCTGGAACTCTCTTGCTTTTTTGATGATCCAACGGATGTTGGCAATTTGATCTCTGGTTCCTCTGCCTTTTCTAAATCCAGCTTGAACATCTGGAAGTTCATGGTTCACATACTGTTGAAGCCTGGCTTGGAGAATTTTGAGCATTACTTTGCTAGTGTGTGAGATGAGTGCAACTGTGCGGTAGTTTGAGCATTCTTTGGGATTGCCTTTCTTTGGGATTGGAATGAAAACTGACCTTTTCCAGTCCTGTGGCCACTGCTGAGTTTTCCAAATTTGCTGGCATATTGAGTGCAGCACTTTCACAGCATCATCTTTTAGGATTTGAAATAGCTCAACTGGAATTCCATCACCTCCACTAGCTTTGTTTGTAGTGATGCTTCCTAAGGCCCACTTGACTTCGCATTCCAGGATGTCTGGCTCTAGGTGAGTGATCACACCATCGTGGTTATCTGGTCATGAAGATCTTTTTTGTATAGTTCTTCTGTGTATTCTTGCCACCTTTTCTTAATCTCTTCTGCTTCTGTTAGGTCCTTACCATTTTCTGTCCTTTATTGTGCCCATCTTTGCTAAGATGTTCCCTTGGTATCTCTAATTTTCTTGAAGAGAAAATTCTTCAAGAGAGAAATTTTCTCAAAAGAGAAAATTCTTTTCTTTCCCATTCTATTGTTTTCCTCTATTTCTTTGCACTGATCACTGAGAAAGGCTTTCTTATCTCTCCTTGCTATTCTTTGGAACTCTGCATTCAGATGGGTCTATCTTTCTTTTCTCCTTTGCCTTTTGCTTCTCTTCTTTTCACAGCTATTTGTAAGGTCTCCTCAGACAACCATTTTGCCTTTTTGCATTTCTTTTTCTTGGGGATGGTCTTGATCACTGCCTCCTGTACAATGTCACAAACCTCTGTCCATAGTTCTTCAGGTGCTCTGTCTATCAGATCTAATCCCTTGAATCTATTTGTCACTTCCACTGTATAATCATAAGGGATTTGATTTAGGTCATACCTGAATGGTCTAGTGGTTTTCTTTACTTTCTTCAGTTTAAGTCTGAATTTGGCAATAAGGAGTTCATGATCTGAGCCACAGTCAGCTCCTGGTCTTGTTTTTGCTGACTGTATAGGAGCTTCTCCATCTTTGACTGCAAAGAATATAATCAATTTGATTTTGGTATTGACCATCTGGTGATTCCATGTGTAGGGAATCTTCTCTTGTGTTGTTGGAAGAGGGTATTTGCTATGACCCAATGTGTTCCCTTGGCAAAACTCTTATTAGACTTTGCCCTGCTTCATTCTGTGCTCCTAGGTCAAATTGGCCTGTTACTCCAGGTGTTTCTTGACTTCCTTCTTTTGCATTCCAGTCTCCTATAATGAAAAGGACATCTTTTTTTGGGTGTTAGTTCTAGAAGGTCTTGTAGGTCTTCACAGAACTGTTCAACTTCAACTTCTTCAGCATTACTGGTTGGGGCATAGACTTGGATTACTGTGATGTTGAATGGTTTGCCTTGGAAATGAACAGAGATCATTCTGTTGTTTTTGAGATTGCATCCAAGTACTGCATTTTGGACTCTTTTGTTGACTATGATGGCTACTCCATTTCTTCTAAGGGATTCTTGCCCACAGTAGTAGATATGATGGCCATCTGAGTTAAATTCACCCATTCCAGTCCATTTTAGTTTGCTGATTCCTAAAATGTTGATGTTTACTCTTGCCATCTCCTGTTTGACCACTTCCAATTTGCCTTGATTCATGGACCTAACATTCCAGGTTCCTATGCAATATTGCTCTTTACAGCATCAGACTTTACTTCCATCACCAGTCACATCCACAACTGGGTGTTGTTTTTGCTTTGGCTCCGTCTCTTCATTCTTTCTGGAGTTATTTCTCCACTGATCTCCAGTAGCATATTGGGCACCTACTGACCTGGGGAGTTCATCTTTCAGTGTCCTATCTTTTTGTCTTTTCATACTGTTCATGGGGTTCTCAAGGCAAGAATACTGAAGTGGTTGCCATTCCCTTCTCCAGTGGACCATGTTTTGTCAGAACTCTCCACCATGACCCGTCTGTCTTGGGTGGCCCTACATGGCATGGCTCATAGTTTCATTGAGTTAGACAAGGCTGTGGTCCATGTGATCAGATTGGTTAGTTTTCTGTGATTGTTTTCATTCTGTCTGCCCTCTGATGGAGAAGGATAAGAGGCTTATGGAAGCTTCCTGATGGGAGAGACTGACTGAGGGGGAAACTGGGTCTTGTTCTGATGGGCGGGGCCATGCTCAGTAAATCTTTAATCCAATTTTCTGTTGATGGGTGGGGCTGTGTTCCCTCCCTGTTGTTTGACCTGAGGCCAAACTATGGTGGAGGTAATGAAGATAATGGTGACCTCCTTCAAAAGGTCCCATGCATGCACTGCTACACTCAGTGCCCCCAACCCTGCAGCAGGCCACCACCGACCCACGCCTCCACCAGAGACTCCTGGACACTCACAGGCAAGTCTGGGTCAGTCTCTTGTGGGGTCACTGCTCCTTTCTCCTGGGTCCTGGTGCACACAAGGTTCTGTTTGTGCCCTCCAAGAGTCTGTTTCCCCAGTCCTGTGTAAGTTCTGGTGGTTCTGTGCAAGTTCTGGTGGCTCTATGGTGGGGTTAATGGCGACCTCCTCCAAGAGGGCTTATGCCATACCCAGGTCTACTGCACCCAGAGCCCCTGCCCCTGCAGCAGTCCACTGCTGACCCATACCTCCACAGGAGACACTCAAACACAGTTCTGTCTCAGTCTCTGTGGGGTCTCTGGGTCCTGGTGCACACAAGGTTTGTTTGAGCCCTCTGAGTGTCTCTGGCGGGTATCAGGGCTTCCCTGATAGCTCAGTTGGTAAAGAATCCGCCTGCAATGCAGGAGACCCTGGTTCGATTCCTGGGTCGGGAAGATCCACTGGAGAAGGGATAGGCTACCCACTCCAGTATTCTTGGGCTTCCCTTGTGGCTCAGCTGGTAAAGAATCCACCTGCAATGTGGGAGACCTGGGTTTGATCCCTGGGTTGGGAAGATCCCCTGGAGAAGGGAAAGGCTACCCACTCCAGTATTCTGGCCTGGAGAATTCCATGGACTGTATAGTCCATGGGGTCACAAAGAGTCAGAGAATAGTATGGAAGTTCCTTAAAAAACTAAAAGTAGGACTCTCATATGATGATCCAGCAATACTGTTCCTGGGCATATATCCAGAGAAAATTAACTCAAAAAGATATGCACCCCAGTGTTCATAGCAGCACTATTTACAATAGCCAAAACTTGGAAACACCTATGTCTATCAGCAGATGAATGGATAAAGATGTAGTATATCTATATATATAATGAAGTATTAGTCATAAAAAGACTGAAATAGTGCCATTTGCAGCAAGAAGGATGGACCTTAGAGATTATCATATGAAATGAAATAAGTCAGATAAAGACAAATATTATATGGTATCACTTATATGTGGAATCTAAAAAATAGTACAAATGAACTTATTTATAAAACAGACTTTGAAAACAAACTTATGGTTCCCAAAGGGAAATGGGGGGTAGAGATAAATTGGGAGTATGAAATTAATAGAAACACACCACCATATATAAAATAGATAAACAACAAGGACCTACTGTATAGCACAGGGAACTACATTCAATATCTTGTAGTAATCTATAATGGAAAGAATTAAAATGAATATATTTGCATATATATGTATAATGGAATCACTCTGCTGTACACCTGAAACTAACACTATTATAAATCACTATTATAAACACTATTTTTTTAAGATTTATTTATTATTTTTATTTATTGCTGCACTGTGAGGCATGTGGGATCTTAGTTCTCTGACCAGGGATCAAACCCACGCCCCCTGCATCCAGAAGGCAGATTCTTAACCACTGGACCACCAGGGAAGTCCCTATAAACACTATTATAAATCAACTATACTTCAAAAAAAAGAATAGGTCAAATCATAACATTTCTGTGTGCACACGCACATGTGTGTGTGTGTGTGTGTGTGTGTGTGTGCGCGCGTGTTGGGCATGGGGAGATGAGAATCTCAAGCATTATTTGAGCTCTTACCTGTTTGAAATGTCTTTACTCTTCACTTGATTTTTGGCTGAATATAGAATTTCAGTTTGGAAATAATTCTCCTTCAGAATTTTGAAGGCATTGTTCTATTGTCCTTGAATTGCCAGTTTTACATTGAGAGGTGATTCAGTGATAGTGATTACAGATTTAGGTTATGGCAGTGAAGTGGGCAGCTGAGGCAGCCTGGAGAAAAGCACCATTGGATGTGACGTAGATCAAGGAACTGATTGACTAGAGGGGGTTCAGTGATCATCCATGTGAATACCAAAGTCACCAAGAACAACAGCAGTAGATCTGGAGAGCAAGATTAAGACTGATGGCAAAGTCATCACTGTTGGGGCTAGATGACAGCAGCAAGGTGTGAAGCTGGTGATTTTTAAGCAGGAATGGATTAGAAATGGCTGTGAGAGCAGGGGCAACATGGAGGGCACTTTATCTCCAACTCTAGTGGTGTGATTTGTGTAAAACAGGTGCACCCTCCACTTGAGAGGGCTGTAGGGAAAGCAGTGTGCTCAGGGGAGTGTGAGGTTTTAGTGAGAACAGGAGGGTGAAGGGAACATTTTAAGGAAGAGACTGAGAATATGACAGAGCTTAAGACTGACACAAACGGAGTTCCAGAGGACACAGAAGAAGAACTAGGGAGGTTGTAAAAGATAGTGAGAGATTTGGTTATTTTAGAAAAGGAAGAGAGCTGTTATGAGAATTAACATAAAAGTTATAATAAAGGAGAGGTTTGGATTGGTGTGACAGAAGGAAATAGGGTATGTCAGGCACACTATACAATTACTGGATGTTGGGGTATGTAAATGTAAAATTCTAATATAAACTTGAATATGTAATTGACATTTTTATAGATTTTAATGTAGAGCTTTAATAGTCAATAACAATTTGCCTTCTGAAAAGCTCAAAGCAATTTATAATCACTGTCACCAGTAGGATTTAAGAGAGTCCACTTCTCCATACTTTCATCAGTGGCATTGCATGCATGCTAAGTTGCTTCAGTTGTGTCCGACTCTGTGCGACCCTATGGACAGCAGCCCACCAGGCTCCTCTGTCCACGGGATTCTCTAGGCAAGAATACTGGAGTGGGTTGCCATTTCCTCCTCCATCAGTGGCACTGGATATGCATTAACAAGTGTTTGATTGTTTTCATTTTTGCCAACCTGAGTAAAAAGAAAAGATCTCATTGTTTTTATTTGCGTAAATTGATTACTGGTGAGGTTGAACGTTTTGAAAATGTGTACTTCTTATCTTTGAATTGCCTGTTTATACCTATTTTTCAAAATTCTCTTCTCCTATTGATTTTTTGGAATTCTTTATCCTTTACATATATTAATCCTTTAATTTGTTAGTGTATTTTATCCAAATAGTACTTATTAGTATCTTATTAAAACACTTGATTTTTATTTATGCAGTCATTTGTTGTACAATTTTAAATTTATCTGCAGTCAGATCTATAATTTTTTCATTTTATAATTTCTGTGTTTTGTGAGTTGCTTAGAAAACTTTTCCTATTTCAGTGTTTTCATGAGTCTTGTTTTTTCTTCTATATTTTCTTTTAGATCTTCAATCCACCTGGAATTTTTTTTTAATTTTTAAAAGTTTATTTATTTTTAATTGGAGGATAATTGCTTTACAATGTTGTGTTGGTTTCTGCCATACAACAACATGAATCAGCCATAGGTATACATATGTCCTCTCTCTCTTGAATCTCCCTCCCACCTCCCACCCTGTCCCACCCCTGAAACTTATTTTTGTATGTGGTATAAGGTAGAGATTCTAATTCCACCCCCCCCAAAGAATAGAAAACTGTACTAACCTTATTTGCTGAATAATCATTTTCTTCCTCTCTGATTTGAAATTTCACTGTTACCACATACTAAATCCCCGTAAAAAAATAAAAATACAAAAATAAAAATAAATCCCCAGATGTGCATAATATGCTTTGAAATTGCATTCATCACTGTTCCTTTATATAAATTTTGCTTTCTTGTGAAGCAAGTCCATTATCATTATTCCTCTTTTTCAAAACTTTCTGGGATATGTTCTTCCAGAGGAATTTTGGAATTAACTTTTAACATTTCCAAACATTTCTTTATGTTTTTGATTAAAATTGTGTTAATTTATATATTAATTATAGAAAGAATTAGGTTTTTGATTCAAATTGTGTTAGATTTATATATTAATTTTAGGAAAAATTGTTTTATTTAGACTGCTTATTCTAAATAATACAAGTTCCTCCAGGAACTTGGTATATTTTTCCGTTTTTAAAAATTTTCTTTTATGTGCATCAGTGAAGTTTTATGATTTTCTTCATATAGATTTTACACATTTTTTCCTAAGTATTTTATAGTTTTGCTATTATTATGAATAGGTTTTTTTAAATTGTATTTTTGATTAATTATTTTCATTATATTGAAAGCAGTTGATTTTGTGTGTTCATCTTTTATCCTGGTGTCTATAATTTTATTGACTTTTATTCTTTCCCAGTTAGACCATCATATCATCAGCAAATAATGTCAGTATTTAGCACTCACTTCTTCTTCTTCTTCTTTGTTTTTTACTAAGACTAGTGTGGGGAAAATGGGTATCTTTTTCTTGTCACTTAATCCTGATAGCCTCAATGATAGATGAATGCTAAGTCTGCATCTCTTGCAGTTTAAATTCAGATTTGGGTTTGAAATGTTGGATAGATGTATTCTAATCATTCAGGTTCAAAATCTTAATCATCCTTGATTTTCTCCTTATGTCTTTCCTCTCTCCCACTATTTTGTTCAGAAAATTCTCTCAATTTGGTCTCTATTCATTGTTGTAACACACATCTCCTCCTCTCTATTCTTACTGTTACCTCCTTCCATCTAATTTACAAACTATTATTTAGGACCTTCAGTTTTTAAGTACAGGATATAGAGGTGCAAATGTAAATAACACAAAGTTCCTGCTCTTGAGTTCACAAGAAATGGATGATGGTTCTTAAACTTAACTAACTGTAATACAATGCAGTAGATGCTATAAGAACTTTTGGTTTTGTTGTTTGGTTGCTAAGTCATGTCCGACTCTTGCAACCCCATGAACTGTAGCCTGCCAGGCTCCTCTGTCCATGGGATTCTCCAGGCAAGAATACTGGAGTGGGTTGCCATTCCTTTCTCCAGGGGATCTTCCCGACTCAGGAATTGAACCAGGGTCTCCTGCATTGCAGGCATATTCTTTACCAACAGAACCGTGAGGGAAGTCTGTGGGCTTCCCTTGTGGCTCAGTTGGTAAAGAATCCGCCTGCAATGTGGGAGACCTGGGTTTGATCCCTGGGTTGGGAAGATCCCTGGAGAAGGGAAAGGCTACCCACTCCAGTATTCTGGCCTAGAGAATTCCATGGACTGTATAGTCCATGGGATCACAAAGAGTCAGACATGACTGAGTGACTATAAGAACTACACGTATACTAACTACAGTAGCCCAGAGGAGGAAATGATTATTTCTGCTTTATGCTAAATCAGAAAGGGTTGACATTTGAGCTGAATCCTGAAGAATAAGTATAAATTTTTTTTCAAGTGCAAAAGGAGAGGGAGAAGAGGCATTTCTGGTAGAGGAAATAGTATGAATATATGTTATATATTATTCAACAAGCATCTACTGAGTGTTGACTATGTGTCAAGCATTGTACTGGGTATGCAGCTTTGAGAAGCTCTTACTCTTGTAGGAGATACACAAATAATCACAATAAGAAATTATGGGGGATATAGGTTATTCATTTTTAGAACTGTCAGTTCACTCAATGAAGATTTCCTTTTGGCCAATAATTTGCAGATAGAAGCAATATATACACAATACTAAACAGTCTTAGCCAAATTTGACAAATTTCTCAAAATGTACTTATGACTGGGTTCGGACCAGATTTTTTTCTTCCTCAAGGCATTACTTCATTTCTGGATTGGGGCAGGGGGATTTGTTTAGCAATGAAATGACAGGACTGAGTTCATTTATTTGTTTATTTAACCAGCAATAATTTATTGAGGGCCTGTTGTGTACCACATATTGTTAGACTTTGGGGATACACAGAGAGATAAGAGAGAGCCCTTCCCTAAGAGAGTGCTGCCATCAAATGGGTTCAGTAGCACACTAAAATATAATTAAAAAACAGTGAATTAAAAACTGTAATAAATTTCATATTCTGTATTATAGGAGGATGTATGCAAGATATTTAACCCAGTCTTTGGGGAGAAGCTACCTGGGACCAGGGAAGATTTCCTGGAGGTGATGACACTTGAACTGAGGTTGGTTTTAATAACTTAGGAGCACGTTGATGTAGGGTAGGCAAGGCTAAAGGCAAAGGACAATAGGGATTTCAGTTGCCGGCATGTTGTGGCTGCAGCCAGGGACTAGGTAAAAGCCTGCTGTCTTCTTGAGAAGGTTTGTTGGTAGGGTTACTAGGGTGGAGGTGGAAAACTGGGGGAACTCCAGTGATTGGTTGATGCCCTTAATAATAGTTCAGGGGGGTTTCCACTCCAAGATAACTGATACTTTGTCCAGCATCCTGAAGATGTCTCAGCCAAAGGGAATTTGTCCTTTGCATGTCTAAGTTTTTTTAAAACAAACATCTCTAGGTTGGCTGAAGAATGTTACTGTGACAGCTAAGATGCAGGTAGTTCTACAGACTAGTGACACCCTGTACTGCTGAGACTCAAAGGACAGCCAGTGGCCGGGGGCCCAGCCTTGACTACCATGAGGACATCTTGGGAAGGAGAAGGGAGTGAAACTTTGAAAACTAGGCATTTACCCAAAGGAGATTATTTGAAATAGAAAAATATTATTTTTTAAACTTAATGAGTTACAGATATCTTTAATTGACAAATTTATATCTGTATGCCTCCTGTATCATCTGGAAGAATAAGGATATTAAAGAAACTTTAGATATAAAAAAATAAAGTGGCTACACATATTTGCTCAATATGAACTGTAAAGTATAAATTTCTTGTTCATATCCTTTAATCTAGTAGTTTATTCCAAAGAAATTATTTTAATGGGTCCAAACATATACACTCATATACACACATATACACAACTAAATGTTCATCACAGTATTGCCTTAAAAATTGAAAATTGAAAACAAGCTAAATGTTTCATCATCTGAGGAATGGTTACAGTATAATAAATCTACACAGTGAGTATTAATAAGCCTTAGTTTAGTAACTCTTCAGTCATTACAAAGAATAAGAGAAGTCAATGTGTATCAGGATGGGAAAGACATTTGAATCATATTGTTAGGAGATAAAGTCAGGATGAAGAATATTATATATAGGATAATCTCATTTATATAAAAGTGTATAGTGATCAGGGGCTTCCCTGGTGGCTCAGTGATGAAGAATCTGCTTGCCAATGCAGGAGACACAAGAGATGTGGGTTCAGTCCCTGGGTTGGGAAGATCCCCTGGAGAAGGGCATGGCAACCCACTCCAGTATTCTTGCCTGGAGAACTCCATGGACAGAGGAGCCTAGTGGGCTACAGTCCATGGGGTCACAGAAGAGTCAGACATGACTTAGCAACTAAACCACCACCACCACATATAGTGATCTATATTCTCATAGAAAGATACCCATATTCTACAGGAAAATTAAAAAGATTTTATCACTAAACATAGAGTGTGATCCCTTATTTGTTTAAACTGTATATAATATAAAACTTGTATGTGTGTATTTACACATACACACAGAAGAAGGTTTCCAAGTATTTACAGCAAATTGTTAGCAGTGATTATCAATGGATGGTGAGATTAAGTAAGAATTTCATTCTTATTTATATGTTTCTCTATTTCCTGATGCTTTCCCCCAGTGAGCTAATATTATTTTTATAATTAGAAAAATTAACATGTTTATTTCCTTTTGAAAACAAAAATGTATATATTTAGTGACATAAAAATGTTTTTAATGTATTAATATAGTGCATGCATGCATGCTTAGTCACTCAGTTGTGTACCAATCTTTGCGACTCCATGGATGGTAGCCCACCAGGCTCCCCTGTTCATGGGATTCTCCAGGCACAGAATACTGGAGTGGGTTGCCATGCCCTTCTCCAGGGGATCTTCCCAACCCAGGGATCAAACCCAGGTCTTGCATTGCAGGTGGCGGATACTTTACCACCTGAGCCACCAGGGAATAAAAGAACAGATTACTAAAAAGTTGTGATTTAACATTTGTTCTTATAGAAATGTTATAAAAATTAGTACATGTGCACATAAGTAGGATATATACCAAAATATCTAGAGTGGTTATCTATGGATCTTGGGATTAGCAACGATTTTTATATATTTTTATTTTTGATTAATCTATTTTCTAATTTTCCTCTAATATATTTCATGAAATTAAGGGGGAAAACCCCCCATAAAGTACCATCAAGTTCCAGCCTGCTTGAAGGAGAGCTAGAGTACCTAGTTGGTAGATTTGAGGTGGTTGATGTGTCTTGCGGGGAAAATGTGCTCATGCTGGACTAGCTGCCTGATGCAAGGCCCATTGCAAAATGAAAATGCTTCTTTTCAAAAGCAAGGGGAAAATTGCTGTTAAAGGTACTAAAATACAAAGCTTTTTTTCTTTGTTCCACATACCTTCTCTCCTCATGAACATGATCTATTGTCCCATTGGACTTCACTTACAAAACATAATTCAAAGATAAAATCATGAAGAATTTCAAGATGGTTCTGGATACAGTTGGCTAGGAACACCCATGAAACTGTGGCAGTGTCTTTTCCTATCAGCTGCAGAACAACTTGGAGTGCCATGCTTAGGATTCAGATCAGGCTTCTCTAGTCCAGGCTCCACTTTGCAAAGCTAATAGTTACTTTTCCAAAGTGTGTCTTTGGAATCCATTTCTATCTATCCTTATCTCCACTAAAGACTCATGTTTATTAGGGGTAGTGCTGACCCAACCAATTGTCCCTTTATTTGTGGGCTATGTGGTTTCCAAACAGTGACTGTGGTTCTGTTTTGAACAAAGGAACCTGGCCCATCAATGTTTAGTGAGAACTTTACCCAACTCTATCAACTTTTTCTTCCTTACTTTGGAGGTAGTTTCTAAGCTTTGACTTCAGCCTCATACAAAAGTCTATTCTGTCTTGCTGCCTTTTAACTCAGTACTCCTTACCCCAATTCTAGAGCATTCCCTGCTATTTCCTGACAGCAGGACTGGAGATTCCCCAGGTCCAAGCAGCTAGTGGCAGCTTTCCTGGTCTGCCATTCTGGCTCAATAAGATGGATGCAGGCTGAGTATGGAAAGGAGACAGAAATGAAAGGATCTTGAGTTGAGGAACCCTAGGGAGAGGATTCTGTAGAAAGAAATGGGATGGGGACAATAGAAAAGTGAAGAAATAGAACATAGTTTGAGGTAAGGGAAAGGTGGTTGAAAAAGAGGAGCAAGGACTCTAGAGGTCTGGAGAAATGTGGCAAGGTTTAATCTTGGGGATATATTAAAAATAAATGCCAAGCGAAGGATTCAAATTGTGGTATATTTAAAGTATTTACTTACATTTAAAGAACTGATGCTTTCAAATTGTGGTGCTGGAGAAGACTCTTGAGAGTCCCTTGGACAGCAAGAGATCAAACCAGTCAATCCTAAAGGAAATCAACCCTGAATATTCACTGGAAGGACTGATGCTGAAGCTGAAGCTCCAATACTTTGGTCACCTGATATGAAGAGCTGACTCACTGGAAAAGACCCTGATGCTGGGAAAGATTGAGGGCAGGAGGAGAAGAAGGGATTGAGATGAGATAATTGGATGGCGTCACCAACTCAAAGGACATGAATTTCAGCAGACTCAGGGAGATGGTGAAGGATAGGGAAGCCTTGTGTGCTGCAGTCCTTGGGGGCGCAAAGAGTCAGACAAAACTTAGCAACAGAACAACAACAACACATTTAAGAAGTTGTTTTTTCTTAACATGGACAATATTGTGCATGGACAATAATATTCTGAAATATTATTCAGAATAATTCCTGGGTTTATACAAAATAAGGGTTTATAGTATGTTACATAGGCACATATTGGAGATGAAACACAAGGTTAAACTTACATGATGAATATTTTTTTTTAAAGTTTTAATTGTGGTAAAATATGCGTAGCAAAATTTACCACCTTAACCAGTGTTATGTGTACAGTTCAGGCATGTTAAGTACATTCACATTCTTGTGCAACCAATCTCCAGAACTCTTCATCTTGTGAAACGGAAACTTTATACCCACTAAACAACAGCTCACCATTTCCCCCACCCCCACAAGTCCCTAATTAACCACCATCCTACTTTCTGTTTCTATGAATTTGACTACTTTAGATACCTCATATAAGTGGAGTCATATGGTATTTGTCTTCTGTAACTGGCTTATTTTATTTATCATAATGTCCTTAAGCTTAATCCATGCTGTAGTATGTGCCACAATTTCCTTCCTTTTTTTAAAGGCTGAATAATATGCCACTGTATGTATATAGGGTTTCCCTGGTGGCTCAGATAGTAAAGAATCTGCCTGCAATGCAGGAGACCCAGGTTTGATCCCTGATGGTTGGGAAGATTCCCTGGAGAAGAGAATGGCTACCCATTCCAGTATTCTTGCCTGGAGAGCTCCAGGGATGAAGGAACCTGGTGGGCTGTCACATTTTGTTTATTCATTTGTCTATCGATGGACATTTGGGTTGCTTCCATCTGCTGCTGTGAACATGGGTGTGTAAATACCTCTTTGAGACTCTGCTTTCAATTCTTTTAGATATATATCAAAGTGAGATTGCTAGATTATTTGGCAGTTTTAGTTTTAAATTTTTGAGAAATTTCCACATTGTTTTCCATAGTGGTTGCACCATTTTACAATACTGTAAACATGTACTATGGTTCCAGTTTCTCCACATCCTCACCAACATTTCTGTTTTTCTTATAGTAGCCATGCTAATGGATATGAGGTGACATTCATTCCAGTTTGCTGCTGAGTATTATTCCATAGTATGAGTGTAACACGATTTAGCTATCTACCTGTTGAAGGACATCTGAGTTATTTCTAGTTTTTGACTATTATGAATAAAACTGCTATAAACATTCTTGCATAGGTTTTTGTGTGAACATAACTTTTCATTTCCCTGGGATAGATGCCCGGGAGTGCAATTGCCGAGTCATATAATGGTTGCATGTTTAGTTTTTTCAGAAATTACCAAACTGTTTTCCAGAGCAGCTGTACCATTTTACATCCCCACCAGCAATGTCTGAATAATAGTCTTTTTACATCCTTGCTAGTATTTGGATGTTGCCATTATTTTTTATTTTTGCCCTTCTTATAGTAGTAATATCTCACCCTTTTGATTTTCATCTCCCTAGTGGCTAATGATTTTATTTTAAAAATTTATTTATCTACTTTTGGTTGAGCTGGGTCTTCGTTGCTGCTCAGGGGCTTTCTCTAGTTGCGGTGAGCGGGGACTAATCTTTGTTACAGTACTCAGGCTTCTCATTATGGTGGCTTCTCGTTGCTGAGCTCTAGATGCACGGGCTTCAGTAGTTACAGCATGCAGGCTCAGCAGTTGAGGCTTGCAAGGCCTAGAGCATCAGTAATTGTGGCACATGGGCTTAGTTGCTCTGCAGCATGTGGAATCTTCCTGGATCAGGGATTGAATCTGTGTCCCCTGAAGTGACAGGTGAATTCCTATCCACTGTATTACCAGGAAAATCCAGCTAATGACTTTTAACATATTTTCATGTACTTCTTTGTGATATGTTTATCCTCTTTGGTGAAATGCCTCTTCAATGTCTTTTGCCCATTTTTCTAATACTGTTGAGTTTTCAGAGTTTTTAAAAAAATCTATGCCGTATATTAGTCCTTTGGAATATCTTCTTCCATTCTGTAGCTTCTCTTTTCATGTTCTTAATTGGAACTTTCACAGGGCAAAAGGTTTTCATTTTGGTGAAGCCCAACTTACCAATTTTTTCTTTTATGGATCCTGCTTTTGATGTCAAATCTAAGAATGTCTTGCCTACCCCAGATTCCGATGATTTTCTCATAAAAGTTTTATAGTTTTATTTTTAAATACCTGATATATTTTTAGTTAATATTTGTATAAGGCATGAGACTTAGATTGAGTTTCATTTTTTGCTGATGGATGACCAGTTGCTCTATCATCATTTGTTAAAAAGTCTATGTTTCTTCCATTGGGTTGCCTTTGCACCTCTATCAAAACTCAGTTGGGCATATTTGTGTGGAGCTAGTTCTGGGTTCTCTATTTTATTTCATTGGTCTATGTGTTCTATCCCTCCACCAATATTACACAGTCCTGATTACTATAGCATTATAATAAGTTTTAAAATCATGTAGACTGATTCTCCCCACTTTACTCTTGTTCAAAGTTGTTTTAGCTATTCTAGTTACTTTGTTTTTCTATGTAATTATGGAATAATCTTGTTTAGATCTATAAGAAATTTTGTTTAGATTTTGATAAGTTAGGTAGGTTTAGTTGTTCAGTCATGTCCAACTCTTGCAACCCCATGGACTGTAGCCTGCCAGACTCTTCTGTCCATAGGATTTCACCAGGCAAGAATACTGGAGTGCATTGCCATTTCCTTCTACATTAAAACTGTATATCAGTTTGGGAGAGGTTTGACTTCTTTACTATGTTGAGTCTTCTAAGCCATGAACGTATGTTTAGATATGTAATTTATTTTATAAGCATTTTGTAATTTTTAGCATTTAAGTCCTATATATGTTTTGTTAGATTTGTTGTTAGTTAGTTGCTAAGTCGTGTCCGACTCTTTTGTGACCCTGTGGACTGTAGCCCACCAGGCTCCTCTGTCCATGAGATTTCCCAGGCAAGAATACTGGAGTGGATTGCCATTTCCTTCTCCAGGGGATCTTCTTGATCCAGGGATCAACCTGCATCTCCTGCACTGGCAGGCAAATTCTCTACTGCTGAGCCACTAGGGAAGCCCTTATTAGAATTACACCTACACGTTTAATTAATTTTTGAGCAATTGTAAATTGTATTTTATTTAAATTTTGTACTTTGGTGTAGATGTTTTCATTGCTATTAGATTGGTACAAGTTTAATTGCAGTTTTGGACCATGAATTTTAAATCATTATAACTAGGCTCAAACACATCTTTATTAATCAAAATAGGAACCATTACAATCAACACATTTTTTGCCAACAAGAAATAAATTTGCTTTTTCCTGTAGCATAAAAATCCATGTTTCGGGATTTGATTAACTCTTGGAAAGCATTTTTTGCCTCCTGCTGGTTGTGGAAGTATTTTCCCTGCAAAAAGTTGTCAAGATGCTTGAAGAAGTGGTAGTCAGTTGGCGAGAGGTCAGGTGAATATGGAGGATGAGGCAAAACTTTGTAGCCCAATTTGTTCAACTTTTGAAGCATTGGTTGTGTGACATGTGCAGTCAGGCATTGTTGTGGAGAAGAATTGGGCCCTTTCTGTTGACCAATGCTGGCTGCAGGCATTGCAGTTTTCAGTGCATCTCATCGATTTGCTGAACATACTTCTCAGATATAATGGTTTCACTGGGATTCAGAAAGCTGTAGTGGATCAGACAGGCAGCAGACCACCAAAGAGTAATGATGACCTTTTTTTTTTGGTGAAGTGTGGCTTTGGGAAGTGCTTTGAAGTTTCTTCTCAGTCCAACCACTGAGCTGGTCATCGCCATTGTCATATAAAATCCACTTTTCATCACACATCACAATCTGATTGAGAAATGGTTTGTTGTTGTTGCATAGAATAAGAGAAGATGACACTTCAAAATGATGATTTTTTTGATTTGTGGTCAGCTCATGAGGCACCCACTTATTGAGCTTTTTCACCTTTCCAATTTGCTTCAAATGCCAAATGACCATAGAATGGTTGACATTGAGTTCTTCTAGAACTTATTGTATATTAATATTATATAGAAATTCAGTGGATTTTTATGTATTTATCTTGTATACTTAAATTTTGCTGAACTTCTAAGGCTTCTATGGCAGATCCCTTGGAATCATGTTGTCTGCAAACAGGGACATTTTTATTTCCTCTTTTCCTATCTGTATACCTTTTATTTCTTTCTTTTTTTTTTTTTTTTTGTCTTATTGCACTGGCTAGAATTTCCAGCACCATGATAAGTAAGAGTGGTTCAGAGTAGATAACCTTGCCTTGTTCCTGATCTTAGGAGGAAACCATCTAGTTTCTTACCATTAAGTATGATGACAGCTGTAGGGTTTTTGTAGATTTCTTTATCAAGTTGAGGAAGTTCCTCTATATTCTTAGTTTTTCTGAGATTTTTTTCTTATGAATAGTGTTGGATTTTGTCAAATTCTTTTTCTGCATCTATTGATATAATTATGTGGTTTTTCTTCTTTAGTTTGTTTGTATGGATGATGTTTGACTGCTGCAGAGCAGTTGTTGTCTAAAAGTTTTCTGTCTTACTAGGCTATCCCTTTCCTAGTCTTTTAGATAGAGGGTGCAGTCTTTTCTAATGGATTTTTGTGTTTGTGCCCACTGTAGTTTTGGGGATGCCAGTTTACTCAGATTTAAGCCTTTTTTCTTTGGCTGAAAGAACTTTTAAGATGCATTTTGACTAAACAAACTATCTTTACTAATAAAATGAATATCTCTACCCTCTTCCAAATCAAAACAAGAACTTCAGAATGCTTTAATTCCACTGAAACCCCACACCTCTGCATTTGTACTTGTTACTGTTGTCCATTATTATACTTCCCCCTTATCCAAATCATATATTGTTAATATTATTTCATACAGCCAATGCTTGTTTGACTTTGACCATGTATTTTCTGATTTCCTTCCCAGTCATCTTTTCTTTAATATCAGCTCTTCCTTTTGGGTTCCTTTTTCTTCTTTCTTCAGTTTGTTGTTGTTTAGTTGCTAATTTGTGTCCAACTGTTTGTGACCCCATGGACTATATAACCCTCCAGGCTGCTATGTCCATAGGATTTTCCAGGCAAGAATGCTGAAGTGGGTTGCCATTTCCTTCTTTAGGCGATCTTCCCAACCCAGGGATAGAACCCATATCTCCTACATTTGCAGGCAGTTTCTTAAGTTTATTCATTAGAATTTCCTTTGGTGAAGGTCTTTTGGTAAAACTTCTAATGTTTTTTAATTTAAATTTTTTCTGTTATTTTAGCCACACTAGGTCTTTGTGGCAGTGTGTGGACTCTTCATTGTGGTGCATAGGCTGTCTCTAGTTGCAGTGCTCTGGCTTCCCTTGTTGCGGAGCACGGGCTCTAGAGTACGTGGGCTCAGTAGTTGTGGTGCACGGGCTTCTTTAGTTGTTGGGCAACGGGCTTAGTTGCCCCACAGCATGTGGGATCTTAGTTTCCCGACCAGGGATCAAACCCATGTGTCCCCTGCATTGGAAGGTAGATTCTTAATCACTGGACCACCAGGGAAGTCCCTCTAATTTTCATTTGTCTGAAAAGGTTTTTATTTTGCTGTATGTAGTTTTTTGATAGCTAGTTTTGCTGGTTACATAATTCCAAGTTGACAATTATTTTCTCTCAGCACTCTGAAAATATTATTTTATTTTCTTCTGGCTTTTATTGTTGCTTTTGAGATGCCTGCTGTCAGTTTTTTTTTTTATGATAATCTATCTTTTCTCTGAGGCTGATTTAAGTGTTTTTTTGTTTTTGATATTTGACAGCAATGTATTTAGATTTGTGTGAGGTAATAAAAAATATATATTGATCTCTGTCTCAATTCCTGGCACAGAGCTCCTGAATCCCTTGTAATTTCCTAAGTGATAAGAATACTAGAAGCACCTTTTGTTCTAATTCTGTCTTTGATGACATCCCTGACACAGGGCTCCTAAAACCCTGGTAAATTCTTAAGTGATCAGAGCACAGAGGAGCATCTTTCATTCTGCTGAGGTGATTCTGGGTGGGTTCTTGTATATGGCTCCTGCATGGGAGTGATCTCAGGAAGACCAAGCCATAATAAAAAATCTTAGGATTTTCAACTCCCTCCATATTCTCCAGAGAGGGAAGAAGGGCTGGCAATGGAGTTAATGATAGATCATGCCCATAAAATTTATGGAGGCCTCCATAAAATCTCAACAGTAGGGGGTTCAGAGAGCTCCAAGGTTGGTAAAACACATCCATACTGGGAGGATGACATATCCCAGCTCCACAGGAACAGATGTTCCCGCATTTAGGACCCTCCCAGACCTTGCCCTATGTATCTCTTTTGTCTGGCTGTTCATCTGTAGCCTTTATATCCTTTAATAAACTGGTAAATATAAGTGTTTCCCTGATTCTGTGAATTGCTATAGCTAATAAACAAGCCTAAGAAGGGGGGTTGTAGGAACCTCTGATTTGTATCAGTAACTAAATTGGATGGAAGTTGTGGGTAACCTGGAGACTTACTACTTATAATTGGCATCTGAAGTGGGGTAGGAGCAGTCTTGTGGGACTGAGCCCTTAACTTACGGAACTTGACACTATCTCCAGGTAGATAGTATTAGAATCGAGTTTGAAATTATAGGATATACAGCTGGTGTTACAGAGAATTGCTTGACGTCACATTTGGTGATTGGGGTGTCAGGAGTGAAGTGTTCTTTGTGAGTAGGGTGTCTATGTAAAGGAAAGGAGAAACAGGAGGGAAGAAAGAGGTTTTTCCCAACATGGGAGGTAGACTTAACTGAGGTTCAATAAGAAGGAAAAATCTTGAGTTTTCCTTTACAGTTTGGAATTTCTTTTTTTAAAAATCCTGTTTATGGTTTATGCTTTTAGAATTTGAGGCTTTATAACTTCCATAATTTCTGAAAATTTGTCTTTTTTTAATATCTCTTTGAATGTTCATTACTGACAACTGCAGAAACACCCAGGGCTGTTGAAGCATCAACATTTGATTAGTGTTCTGCTATCAACTTCTTTTCGTTTTTGACCTCTGGAGATTTACTCTTTTCTCTTGCGGGCTGAATTTTGTTACACATCAGAAAGATTAGATAAACCTACAGAGGGCTTTCCTCGTGATTCAGTGGTAAAGAACCTGCCTGCCAGTGCAGGAGACAGGAGTTTGATTCCTGGGTCAGGAAGATACCCTGGAGAAGGAAATGGCAACCCACTCCAGTATTCTTACCTGGGAAATCCCATGGACAGAGGAGTCTGGTAGGCTACAGTCCATGGGGTCACAAAGAATTGGACACAACTTAGTGGCTAAGCAGCAATAACAACAAAACCTACAGAATTTCTAGTTATTATGTAGCAGGAGATTTTTAAAAGAGACCTAGTCCCCCAGATTCCTGGAAATGAAATTTCACAAAGTTCTTTCCATCCCTTTATTTGTCTCTAAAATTGTATATGTGACTTTATTGTAGGTAACATTTAAGCGTTAAAATAAAGACCCTGATGCTGGGAAAGATTGAAGGCAGCAGGAGAAGGAGACGACAGAGGATGAGATGGTTGGATGATATCACCGACTCGATGGACATGAGTTTGAGCAAGCTCCAGGAGTTGGTGATGAACAGGGAAGCCTGGCATGCTGCAGTCCATGGGGTCACAAAGAGTCAGAGACGACTGAGCAACTGAACTGAACTGAACAGTGAGGGTTACAGTTGAAGACTATTCAGAATATGGGGCTGGAGGCCATTGACCTGCATGGTCCCATGAAGCTGAGCCATGAGGTTGAGGACTTCAGAGAGGTGGAAAGGAGTAAGGTGAGTAAAGTTTGCTTTCTGTCTTTTCTCTCTCTCTCTTTTTTTAACCTTTGCTAGCTGCCTAAGTATTGAGCACATTTTAAAAGGTTTTAGCCTCAATTTCATTATCTATCCATTGAGAATAATAGCTCCAATTCTGTAAGACTGTTGTAGAATTAAGTAACATGACATGTATAAAATATTTGGCTCAGTGCATGGCACAGAAGTATGTTCAAGGAAACCTAGTTCCTCTCTTTCTCATCAGTAACATCATTTTCTTTTTCCGGATCTCCATTTGCCAACCAGCACTTAGGCAAAATGGGACTAGAACTGAGTGGAAGAGATACTAGGCAGTGTTTGGCAAAGTAACAATGGAGGAAGTGTAACTAGGAGAAGAGGAAAGCCCCAGTGATATGGGAAAGAAAATGGAAATATTGACTTCCACCCCAATGACTCAGCCATTCATATATAATTTGGAAACATAGAATCAAAGACCACCTCCTTCTGCATCACCTGCAATAGTTTTGTCATTCTGTTTATAAACAATGTTTCAATCTCATGCAGTTGTAGCTTATCCATGATTCTTAGAAAAGAGGCATCAAAGGGAAAAAGGAGAGAATGGGAAAGAAGAGTATAGACTTAAATCACAACTAAGAAGAAATAGGATGTAATTCCTGTTGCTAAGAATAATGGAGTGTAGATTTGATGGTGTAAAAGTGCTTCTGGAATTTTATTAATTGGGAAAATATGTTTTCAAAGGAATAACTTGTCATCTGCAAATTACTGACTTTTAGTTTAGATAAAAGGCCCTAACCTAAGTAACAGACAAAATAAATGAAGACAAAATATATATCTATTTAGCATGATATGTGCTATAGTTTTAATACTCAGGATTAGAAGTAGAGTTTCAATCTCAATTCTTAATTTATGAGTTATCACTCTAGAGCTTATCACTCTAGGTGATAGAGTTAGATTTTATGGTAATTTATATAGGCTTGCTTCATGGTTTAATCTTAACTGTATATTACTGATCCTAATTCAAATGTCAGAGTCTTAGATTAAGAACCCAAAGAGGATTTAAATTATGGGCTTCTGATATATATATATGTATATATATATATATATATATATATATACACACATATATATATGTTATTCAAGGGAAACTTTGAGAGAAGAGCAATTATTTTGGAAACTATCAGACTGATGTGGGGAGCTGTATGTAATTCAGAGGAAGTCAGAATGTAGCTCAGATGGCTAGTTTATATCTTTTTAGTACATCACTCAAAAAAGTCAGGATCATTGTTTTAAAATCTGTATTTACTAATATGACTTCTTAACTATAAAACAATTATCTGAAATATCAGCATTAGGAGTATTAATATATTTAGTTAGAGTTGTGATCTGTTGAATATAGTATAGAATGAAGATTGTTATTCTTAACTGTGTGAGAACTGTTAATAATTTATTATGCAAAAGAGAGTTGAGTCTTAAGAGCATTGGACTAATGTGCTCCTAGTCCATGAACCTCTAGGCCTTTCCTGCCATATACCTTAGTCAAGCCTCAGGAAAAAAAAATTTTTTCCATTTCTCTTCCTAGCCCTTCTTTTAGCAAGGCACTCTGTCACTTTTCCTAAAGGTGTCAAAGCTGAATATTGGCGGGGCCAAGGGTGGAATTCCTTTGTAACCTAATTAAAAGCCATTTGCAGATACATAGACTAATTGACAGAGTCCAGCCTGAGTGGATAGGTGTCTTTTTCATCAGTGACTGATTTACAGAAACTGAAATCAAGAAATTCATTTAGTGTGATACAAACAGCAACCTCATTCTCTATGTTTAAATTGTTATTTTATTATTATTATTATTTTTAGTAAGTAAGTGTTAGTCGCTCAGTCGTGCCTGACTCTTTGTGACCCCATGGACTGCAGCCCACCAGGCTCCTCTGTCCATGAGATTTTCCAGGCAAGGATACTGGAGTGGGTTGCCATTTCCTTCTCCAGGGGATCTTCCCAACCCAGGGATCGAACCCGGGTCTCCTGCACTGCAGGCAGATTCTTTACTGACTGAGCTACAAGGGAAGCCCCTTTTATTATTTTTAAATAGTTATATATTTATTCATTTGATTGTGCTGAGTCTTATTTATGGTACACAGGATCTTGGATCTTCGTTGCTTTGTACCTTAGGGTGGCTGTCAGCCTTAAATGTGATAACACATGTAAGACATTTATCACAGTGTCTTGGTTTATAGTGAATACTCTGTCAGTCAGTTCAGTCACTCAGTCATGTCTGACTCTTTGCAATCCCATGAATCGCAGCACTCCAGGCCTCCCTGTCCATCACAAACTCCCGGAATTTACTCAAACTCATGTCCATCGAGTCGGTGATGCCATCCAGCCATCTCATCCTCTATTGTCCCCTTCTCCTCCTGCCCCCAATCCCTCCCAGCATCAGGGTCTTTTCCAGTGAGTCAACTCTTCGCATGAGGTGGCCAAAGTATTGGAGTTTCAGCTTCAGCATCAGTCCTTCCAGTGAACACCCAGGACTGATCTCCTTTAGGATGGACTGGTTGGATCTCCTTGCAGTCCAAGAGACTCTCAAGAGTCTTCTCCAACACCATAGTTCAAAAGCATCAATTTTTTGGCGCTCAGCTTTCTTCACAGTCCAACTCTCACATCCAAGTTAGCTATTATTGTTCTATGCTGGAGTGATAAATGACATCAAAGAGTTAATAAGCTAATATCTATGATCAGCATTTTGTTGATCTCAACAAACACTATTTTGATAAAATGACATACCTCAATAAGAACAGTACCACCATTTTAACCAGTAAGTTGGGAATAGTATGTGAAGTCATTCAGTCATGTCCGACTCTTTGCGACCCCATGGACTGTAGCCTACCAGGCTCCTCCATCCATGGAATTTTCCAGGCAAGAGTACTGGAGTGGGTTGCCATTTCCTTCTCCAGTGGATCTTCCCAACCCAGGGATCAAACCCAGGTCTCCCGCATTAGGCAGATGCTTTACTATCTGATAATTTAATTTATTAATCATTTTGTGGACATTAACCAGCTAGCTGCCAGTCAGTGGCATATCTGAACATACCCTACTTTGTGCATTGTTCTTCTTCTAACAAAACAATTCCTTTAATGAGCCATACAGACTCCATCAGAGAGGTCTGAAGGGGGGATGGTGCATCTAGGAAAATACTAGTAATGGTGCACAACTGAGCTTTCATAGTGGAACAATATGTGAGGCAGTATTAGCTAAGTAATCCTATTACCAGAATCTCTAGCATTCTACTGTTTTTTATTTAGTCATTCTATCTGTGACATTTTCAGTAAAACATGTTATTTATTATTTTAGTGTTAATCACATTTTCCTCTAAGATATATAATTGAAAATTCTATAGCATTTATTTTCTTGGGCTCCAAAATCACTGTGGACAGTGACTGCAGCCATGAAATTAAAAGACACTTGCTCCTTGGAAGAAAAGCTATGACAAACCTAGACAGTGTATTAAAAAGCAGAGACATCACTTTGCTGACAAAGGTCCATCTAGTCAAAGCTATGGTTTTTCCAGTAGTCATGTACAGATGTGAGAGTTGGACCATAAAGAAGGCTGAGCACCAAAGAATTGATGCTTTCAAACTGTGGTGTTGGAGAAGACTCTTGAGAGTCTCTTGGACAGCAAGGAGATCAAACCAGTCAATCCTAAAGGAAATCAACTCTGAATATTCATTGGAAGGACTGATGCTGAAGCTGAAGCTCCAATACTTTGGCCACCTGATGTGAAGAGCCAACTCACTGGGAAAGACCCTGATGCTGGGAAAGATTGAGGGCAGGAGGAGAAGGGGACAACAGAGGATGAAATGGTTGGATGGCATCACCAACTCGATGGACATGAGTTTGAGCAAGCTCTGGGAGTTGGTGATGGACAGGGAAGCCTGGTGTGCTGCAGTCCACGGGGTCACAAAGAGTTGGACACAACTGAGAGACTGAACAACAAAATAGCATTTATAATTTGCAATTTAAAAAAAATAACCAGGGAACAAAATTCTTTGCAGGGCAATGTGGCTCCTAATTTGGTAGGGCAAATCAGTGAAAAAAAAATGAATTCCTTGTTTACTGCTTTATAGTAAACCTTTCAGAAACTTAGCAAGTGTGTTCCGTTAGGATTACCTATATAAACATTTAATGCCATAGTGTGTCATTATAGAGGAAACCAGAAAATATATTCTTCTTCCAATACTTATAGCTTGTGTGTTGTAGCCAGAAATAGAGTAAGGGGTTGTTACGGAGAGTGCTTCTTTGGAAATTCCCGGAGGCATACATTTAGCTTCCTTCTCCCCAGGGCTAGAGACATCTGTCCTTTTGCCAGCTGCTCTGTTCAGTTGTCAGGGCTATTTTGGGCGGCAGTGGGTTGATTCCAGTGGGGAAACGGCTGTATATCTCTGCTTTTTGAAATGTCCTGTTCAAATGTATTATGAAAACCTTGGGGGTGGAAATCTTAGTCTTTCTGAAACAGCTTTTATTTGAATTCTGGGGAGTCGGCCAGGTTGTAAACCTGCAGAACTTAGTAAAGAAACCAATTGTTTATTAATTTTGAACACCTATCGTGAAAGGGGTGTCAGAGCAGCTTAGCCAACAAGGGAATGGTATGGACAATTTGCAGAAAACATTGGGAATCTCCAGATAATCTGATGGGTGAGGGGAGATTAGGGGGTGTGAGTGGAATGATAGATAGTACAGTCCATTGGATTGGTAGCTCATTACCGAGAGAGATTGATTAATGTGATTCTAGAGGGATCCCTGTTCTCACCAACAGGGCTCTACTTAAGCTCCATCATGTGTTAAACATTTTCATCAACAACCTAGATGGAAACAGAAAGCATGCTTGCCTCATTTAAGTATTTCATAAAGATGAATGCCATGCATTCAGAATCATGTTACAAAAAGAGCTTGGCCCACTGGGTTAAAATGATGAAATCTGGCAGGAATGCATTGACAGGTCTATACTTAGGAATGGCAGTGTATTATTAATTGGTAGAATAGTTATTCATACTTATATGTTATTATTTTTCCTTTTTTAATATCTGTATGATTTTGGGCAAGTGACTTAACCCTGTTTGAGTTTCAGTTTCCTCATCTGTAAATATATGCTCATGATAAAAAAACAAACAAAATCCAGTAGTGCAAAGAGATACACAATGACAAGGAAGTTTTCCAGACCTCCAGCTCCCCAGTCCCTTTCTCTATACATTAAAAAACAGAGATAGCATGTGTGTGTGTATGTAAAACTTCCTTTTTAAAAATTGCATAATATGTATAGTATTTTCTCCCATGATTTTCCCACTTAATGTATCTTGCAGGTAGTCTCAGCACATTATATAACTACACAATTTTCCCCCTGTGATTTATTTATCTAGCATACAGATTAAAAGCATAGATTCTGAAGCCACACTGCCTGGGTTCCATTCCCAGCTCTTCTACTTACTGGCTGTGTGACCTTGGGCAATTTACATAACCTTTCTGTGCCTGCAGGAAACACAGTACCTAGAACCTATTCTAGTTTTAG
Source organism: Odocoileus virginianus (assembly GCF_023699985.2). Lineage (NCBI taxonomy): Eukaryota > Metazoa > Chordata > Mammalia > Artiodactyla > Cervidae > Odocoileus > Odocoileus virginianus. The sequence goes on along the minus strand of NW_027224263.1, from coordinate 10,784,392 downwards.
GAGTCAATGAAAATGTTTTAAATTTAATCTAAAATCAGAAGAAAAGTGATTATAAAACTAATGAATATATAATAATGAATCCAGGCTGGATTATATTTGTCACAGCAGTTGGAAAATATAATTGTCAACACTTTCTTATGGTGGAAGTGTCCCACAATAGCCAAAGTGCTCAGGGCCCATAGAAATCATAATGTGACCCTGTGTGCCTTGGTTTCATCATATTGTGAAATACAGATAAAAAGAGTGCTTATTGTGCAGTGTTGTTATGAAAAACATTTGAACTAATATTTGGGAAGTCAGTAGTGTTTAGCACATACTGATTTCTACATATTCATAAATAAATTGATAAGTTTAAAAAAATAGGTAAATTATGGATATAGTAAAAAAAAAAACTCAAGAAATATTTTAAAATGTATGTGATGAGGGAATTCCCTGGAAGTCTAGTGGTTAGGACTCCTTGCTTCCACTGTCCCAGAGCACAGGTTCAATCCCTGGTTGGGGAACTGAAATCCCATATGCCACATGGTGTGGCCAAACAATCAAAAATGTATGCAATGAAAAGCAAATCTCTTTCTAATCACTGATTCTCAGTATCCTTTCTCAGAAAAAGCCACTTTTAACATTTTTCATGTATCCTGTAGAGATTACTTGTATAATCATATAGTTTTTTAAAATTTATTTAAACTGTCTCCTATTTGATGGACATTTGGTTGTTTACAACCCTTGCTGTTGCAATCAATGCTGTAATAAATACCCCTGTACATATGTCATTTTGCAAATGTGGGAGTATAACAAGATAAATTCTCTGAAATAAAATTGCTGTATCAACTACTTTAAATTTGGATAGATACTGTTAAATTGATCTCTGTGCTGGTAGCACCAATGTACACTCTTATCAGAAATGTAAGGGTGCATGTTCTCTTGCACCTGCATCAAAAATTCTGTTATCCAACTTTTGGGTGCTTGATAATTTAGTAGGTGAAAATTATATCTCTTTGTAAGTGTGCATCTCTTTAATTAAGAGTGAACTTCAGTAATCTTGACATTCTAAAACCAATTACCTTTTTTTGTTGTTAACTCTGTCCATATTCTTTGCCTATTTTTCCATTGTTTTTTTCCCCCTTTTTGAGTTGTAGGAGCTCTTTATCAAGAAAACTAGGTCTGTTTTATGAATTGCCTATAATTATCCAGCTTGTCTTTTGACTTTTGTTATAGTGTTTTTCCCGTGCAGACCTCACAAATTTTTATGCATTTAAGTTTGTCAGTATTTTCTTTATGGCCTCTAGATTTTATGTCCTGTTTAGGAAAAGTCTTTTCTTCACTTTGGGATAATTAAAAAAAAAAACTCCCACTTTTTTTTGTCATTAAAAAAAATGTTTAAATCTTTGATCCATTTAGAATTATTTTGAGGTAAGGAGCAACCGATCCCATCACTTCATGGCAAATAGATGGGGGAAAAAATGGAAACAGTGATAGATTTTATTTTCTTGGGCTCCAAAATCACTGCAGACAGTGACTGCAGCCATGAAATTAAAAGATGCTTGCTCCTTGGAAGGAAAGCTATGACAAACCTAGACAACATATTAAAAAGCAGAGACATCACTTTGCCAACAAAGGTCTGTATAGTCAAAGCTATAGTTTTTCCAGTAGTCATTTACAGATGTGAGTTGGACCATAAAGAACACTGAGCGCCGAAGAATTGATGCTTTTGAACTGTTGTGTTGCAGAAGACTCTTGAGAGTCCCTTGGACTTCAAGGAGATCAAACAAGTCAATCCTAAAGGAAATCAATCCTGAATATTCATTGGAAGGACTGATGCTGAAGCTGAAGCTTTCTTAAAAACTAATTCTCTCTGCAATACCATAATGTTAAGCAAATATATACTAATCCCTAGTTTATTAAGAATATTTTAAATCAGCAGTGGATGTTGAATTTTGTCAAATGCCTTTTTGGAATGTGTGAAAATGATCATATTCTTTTTCTCCCTTGATCTGTCAACATAGTGAATTATACTGATGGATTTCCTAACATTAGTTTCCCCCCCAGAAATAAATCAACTTGGTCACTGGTGTGTTATTCTTTCAATGGGCTAATATTGTTTTTTTATATTTTGTATAGTATTTTTGCATTGAGATTCATAAGTGAGATTGAGCTCAAGCTTTCTTAAAATTTGAAGAAGATACTTTGGATTCTTTTCTATGCTATTAAACAGGTGAAATAACTTGGAGTTATTCAGTATTTATAGATTTGATAGAATTTATCGGAGATTTCTTGGCTTCATACATTGGACAACATTTTCAATTTCTTTTATAGTAATTGGTTTGTTTTCATTCTGTTCAAAGAGTTAATTTTGGTGATTCCTAGGAAATAGGCCATTGACTCAAGTTTTCAAGTCGATCTGTAGAGTTGAGTAAACTACTGTACAATAATTCTTTTTACTTCATCCATCTGTGGTTGCTTTTCTATTTTCAATTTTGTAACTTTTCTCTTTATTTGTATAAAATGGCTTTTTAAAAATGTCCTTCATGATATAATTCACATTACAATTCACCCATTTAAAGTGTACACTTTAGTAGGTTTAGTATGTTCACAGAGATCTACACCCAGCACCACAATCCATTTTAGGACACATTCTACATTTTCAGAAGAAACTTTGTGGCCATTAGTAGTCATTTCTAATTTCCCTCCAAGACCCTTAGGCCTAGGCAGTCACTTATCTCTTTCTATCTGTATAGATTTTCCTAATCTGGACATTTCATATAAATGGAATCATATGTATGTGGTCTTTTGTGACTGACTTATTTCACTTAGCATGTTTTCAAGGGTCATCCATGTTATTATAAAGTAAAATTTAAAATATAGATATATAGTGGTTTTACAATTTTTCTTATGAGTTTACTATTCTGTATTAATTAGCTGGGGCTGCCACAACAAAATATGACTTATTGGGTGGTATTTTAAACAATAGGAATTTATTTTCTCATAAATCTGGAAGATCAAGAATTTCAAGATAAAGGGTCAGCAGGATTGGTTTCTTCTGAGCATCTCTCCTTAGCTTGTACATATCCATCTTCTGTTGTTGTTAGTTGCTAAGTAATGTCTGACTCTTTGTGACCCCATGGACTGCAGCATGCCAGGCTTCCCTATCCTTCACCATCTCCCGGAGCTTGCTCAAACTCATATCCATTGAGTCGGTGATGCCATCCAACCATCTCATCCTCCATCACCCCCTTCTTTTCCTGCCACCTTCTGGCTGTATCTTAATATGGTCATTCTGTGTCTGTGTTCTAATCTCTTCTTATAAAGACACCAGTTACACAGGATTATGGTTTACCCTAATGACCTCATTTTAACTTAATTACCTCATTAAAGGCCCTATCTCATTCCTTAAAAAACTGGAAATAGAACTGCCATATGACCCAGCAATCCCACTCCTGGGCATACACACCGAGGAAACCAGATCTGAAAGAGACATGTGTACCCCAATGTTCATCACAGCACTGTTTATAATAGCCAGGACATGGAAGCAACCTAGATGCCCATCAGCAGACGAATGGATAAGAAAGCTGTGGTACATATACACAATGGAATATTACTCAGCCATTAAAAAGAATACATTTGAACCAGTTCTAATGAGATGGATGAAACTGGAGCCCATTATACAGAGTGAAGTAAGCCAGAAAGATAAAGACCATTACAGTATACTAACGCATATATATGGAATTTAGAAAGATGGTAACGATAACCCTATATGCAAGACAAAAAAAGAGACACAGATGTATAGAATAGACTTTTGGACTCTGTGGGAGAAGGCGAGGGTGGGATGATCTGAGAGAATGGCATTGAAACATGTATATTATCAAGTGTGAAACAGATCGCCAGTCCAGGTTGGATGCATGAGACAAGTGCTCAGGGCTGGTGCACTGGGATGACCCAGAGGGATGGGATGGGGAAGGAGGTGGGAGGGGGGTTCAGGATGGGGAACACATGTAAATCCATGGCTGATTCATGTCAATATATGGCAAAAACCACTACAATATTGTAAAGTAATTAGCCTCCAACTAATAAAAATTTTTTAAAAAATGAACTTAAAAAAAAAATAAAGGCCTTATCTCAAAACACAGTCTCATTCTGAATTACTGGGGATTAGGGTTTCAAAATATTAGTTTTGACAGGACACAATTTAGTGCATAACACTATCTTAAAGAAAAAAATCAAGTCTGTATAGCCTAGCCTGTTTCTATATCTATTTTTGATCAGTTTGACCTAAGTCAGTCAAAATGCTCAGTTTCTGTGTGTGTGTGCAAAATCTCACTGTCTTAAAAAATAATTTAAAAATCATTTTTTCTCATTATGAAATTAATATATGTACACTATATGAGATTCAAATGCTATAGAAATATGTAAACTGAAAAGTGAAAGTCTTCTTTAGCTTCCACTGTCACTAGTTTACAGCTTATTCCTCTAATTTTTTTCCTGACATACTGATACCAACTGTGAAAATAGATCATATTCAACATAGCATTTAAAAAAATTTTTATTGGAGTATAGTTGACTTACAATATTGTGTTAGTTTCAGGTATAGAGCAAAGTGAATCAGTCCAACTCTTTGCAACCCCATGAACTGCAGTATGCCAGGCTTCCCTATCCTTCACTGTCTCCCAGAGTTTGCTCAGACTCATGTCTATTGAGTTGATGATGCCATCCAACCATCTTATCTTCTGTTGTCCCCTTCTCCTCCTGCCCTCAATCTTTCCCAGCATCAGGGTCTTTTCCAGTGAGTCAGCTCTTTGCATCAGGTGGCCAAAGTATTGGAGCTTCAGCTTCAGCATCAGTCCTTCCAATGAATATTCAGGGATGATTTCCTTTAGGACTGACTGGTTTGATCTTGCAATCCAAGGGACTCTCAAGAGTCTTCTCCAACACCACAGTTCAAAAGCATCTATTCTTCGGTGCTCAGCATTCTTTATGGTCCAACTCTCACATCCGTATATGACTACTGGAAAAACCATAGCTTTGACCATACAGACCTTTGTTGACAAAGTGATGTCTCTGCTTTTTAATATGCTGTCTAAGGTTTGTCATAACTTTTCTTCCAAGGAGCAAACATCTTTTAATTTCATGGCTGCAGTCACCATCCATAGTGATTTTGGAGCCTAAGAAAATAAAATCTGTCACTGCTTCCACTTTTTCCCCTTCTATTTGCCATGAAATGATGGGACTGGATGCCATGATCTTAGTTTTTTAATGTTGAGTTTCAAGCCAGCTTTTTCACTCTCCTCTTTCACCCTCATCAAGAAGCTCTTTAGTTCCTCTTCACTTTCAGTTATACATATACATATATGTACTCTTTTTTTTAGATTCTTTTCCCATATAGTTCATTCCAGAGTATTGAGTCAAGTTTCCCATGCTATACAGTAGGTCCTTATTAGTTATCTGTGTTTATATGTAGCAGTGTGCAACACAGCATTTTACAGAATAGTTTTTTTTCACTTAATATCCATGCACATCTTCCCATGGTGGTACTGATGAATCTGTCATTAACACGCACACACACGTGTGTGTGTGTGTGTGTGTGTGTGTGTGTATAGCATTTTGTTGTGTTCATATAATGATTTATTTAAATACGTCTCTATTGTTGAACATTTGGATTGGTATCAACTTTTAGTTATTGCACAAATCATGAACAATAGTGCAATGAATATCCTTATACATTCATCTTTGTACTCTTACAGGATTCTGCAGAATAATTTTCTAGAATCTGAAAAACTATATTCAAAGATTATGAACATTTGTTCATAGCACTTTTTGACCTAGAGGCAATTCCTGTAGGAGGTGGAGGATGTTGGCAGAGACTACATTTCCTCTAGGAGAATCAAAAAGGTGTTTAGAGGTCCATGGTGAACCCTGTTCTGTCTGGTCTTTTTGAGGGGCCCATTTTGGGTAATTTCCACATCCATTTTTGGGAAATGCTGATATAAAATTATATTTTAAACTTTGGCCACTAGGCTTAAAATTTTTTTAAAAGAGAAGTGTACTTCCTTGAAAACCTATATATTTAACATTGCATTGTTTGATGGACGTTCTTTTTTTTTTTCCTTTTTAGTCTTCCAGCAACTAGCATATGACTCATTTCCATCTCAGTCATAGGATTATGAATTATGATTATGGCAATACTCCTTCTCCATTAAAGATAATGTACCCACTCGTGGGTACATTTTATAAAACATGTTCACAATGATGTTGCCACATAATGCTGGAAGAGTACAATTATTCTATATCTCTGTTATGTATGATATATATTGTTTAAAATATGTTCACATAGCTTACATCTCAGAACTCTGATTCATGTTTAAAATTAGCCTTCACACACAATATACATGTAGTCATATATTCATTCATGATCTATGCTAAGGTTTTTATCCTTGCAAATATACAATAAGTATATTAAATATGTGCATACTTGCAAACCAATGTATAGTAAATGATACCTGCCACTAGCATAAGACACAGGCAAGAGTACTATTCCAGTCTCTCATTACATTTTGTTTTTTTCTTTTCCTGTTACCATGCCAGCAATCTAACAGTTTTGTTGTCACTGTAAACTCCCTAGATTAGCCTTCTACTTCAAATCACCCAAGCCAGCATTATCCAATTACAGCCTAAGAATGGGCTAATCTTCCAGGCCAGCTGCCACAGGATGACATAGGCATCCCTTTCCTCGAAATTATAACATCTTATTCTTTTGTTTTTGCTCATTGCAGTAATGGAATTGCTGAGCAAGAATACACGAAAATATCTACATTTTGCATTGATTTGTTAATCATTTCTCCCAGCATTTCAGCACAATGAAGCATAACACTCCATTCAGAGAAGGCTTGCTTGAAAACAGCATTTTCTGTAGTATTCTTTTTCTTTTGTTTTAGTTCTCGTTGCATTGAGTTTTCCTAATGAAGACTAAAGGTGTGTTCAAATTCCCTTGATTGCTTTTTTTATTGTTTCTACTTTAAAAAATATTTCCACTGCTTACAGTAGTAATATCTGCTTATTGTAAAACAAAACAAAATAAACAATTGCAGTATATAACAGATAGTGAAAGTAGGTTGCAATCCTCTCCTCTAGAGACACTCTGAAGAGTTAAGCATATATTTTTTGCATGCTTCTTCCAACATATGTTATTTTAATTATTCATAAATATATACATATGAATGATTTTTAAACCATTTTAAAAAATTGAAGTATAGTTGATTTAGAATGTATTGTTAGCTTCAGGTATACAGCAAAGTGATTCAGAGATCGAATCTGCGTCTCCTAAATTGGCAAGCAGATTCTCTACCACTGAGCCACCTGGGAAGCCTGTATATGTTATTCCCAAAGTCCTAATTTATCTGTCTCCTCTCCGCTACTACCCCCTTTTGTAACCATAAGTTTTTTTTTTTACATATGTGTTTTTTTTTATGCCTTGCTCTTCTTTTTAAACCTATTTTTTAAGGTAGGAATTATTTCTAGCATAAAGACAAGAATAAATAATTAAATAATGAATGCCTGGGCACCCACCACCCACCTTCATAAAATCTTGATATTATGTTTTACTATGAAAAAGCATTTATAAAATAGAAATAAAAATGTAAAGAGTTGAGAGACCCTATATATCTATCCTTTCTTGATTTCATTCTCCTTTTTTTACAGAGATAATTGCTATCACAAATTTTGAATATATCATTTAAGTACCCAGAACAATAAGCAGTATTGTTTTCTGGGCTTTTAAAACTTCATATGAATTGTATTATTTTATATATATTATATATACTATATATATATGAATATATATTTTTTTGAAACTTGCTTCATTTCACTTAGTTTAGGTTCTGCTTACCAACAGTTTTTTTTTTCTTGCTTCTTTTATTCTTTCCACCTCCACTTTCCAACCTTCTGGTGGATTATTAAGTTTTCCTTGTTCCCTTTATTTCTTCTTCTGGTTTAAAAGCTACTATTATATTTTTGTCTCTTTAAGATATTTCAGCATTTTATGATGCATACTTAAATATACTTTTTAAAATAAAGTAAACAAATTATTATGTCTTTCTTACTATTAATACCACAAGGATCTTACTACACAATACCCTCTTCATTTACTATTTCCCCTATACTGTTACTGTTTCAACTACTTTCCCACGCATGCGTAGCCTCCTCCACTGTCAACATCTCCAACCAGAGTGGCATACTGTTACAACGGATGGACTTATACTGATGCCTCATAATCACCCAAAGTTCATAGTTTATCAGTACATTTGGGTTCACTCTTGGTGTTGTTCTGCGCTTTTGGCAAAATGCATAATGACATGTATCCATCATTATAGTATCATACAGAATATCTGTTTCACTGCCTTAGAAATTGTTCATGCTCTAACTGTTCATCCCACTCTCTCCCCCAACACCTGGAAATCACCGATCTTTTTACTGTCTCCGTAATTTTGCCTTTTCCAGAATGTCACATGGTTGGAAAGGTACAGTATGTTTCCTTTTCAGGTAAGCTTTCACTTAATGAATTTAAGGCTTATCTGTCTTTTCATGGCTTGTTATCTTTTTTTTTAAAGTGGTGAGTAATTTTTCATTGTCTGAATGTATGACAGTTTATCCATTCAACTACTGAAGGATATCTTGGCTACTTAAAAGTTTTAGCAATTATAAACAAAGCAGCTATAAACATCTGTGTGCAGGTTTGTGTGTGTGTAAGCTTTTGACTCCTTTGGGTAAATACTAAAGAGCACAACTGTTGGATCATTTGGTAAGAGTATGTTTAATTTTGTAGGAAACTGCCAAAAATTTTTACAAAGTACTATAGCTTTTTGCATTCCCACCAGCAATGAATGAGAATTCTTATTGCTCCATGTTCTAGCCAGCATTTAGTATTGTCAGTATTTTGGATTTTGACCCATTCTAAAGGTGTATAGTGAAATCTCATTGTTGTTTTAATTTGCAGTTCCCTAAGATATATGATGGGCTTCCCTGGTGGCCTATACAGTAAAGAATCTGCCTGTAATGCAGGAGGCCTGGGTTCGATCCCTGGGTTGGGAAGATCCCCTGGAGAAGGGAATGACAACTCACTCCAGTATTCTTGCCTGGAGAATCCCATGGACAGAGGAGCCTGGCAGGCTACTGTCCATGGGGTCGCAAAGAGTCAGACATGACATTACACTTTCACTTTCAAGATATATGGTATTGAGCATCTTTTCATATGATTATTTGGATATATATGGTACATCTTTGTTCCATTACTTTTTACCTATATGTATCCTTTTCTTGTTATTAATTTTATTTTAATTTTTTTGCCTGCACTGGGTCTTCTTGCTGCATGTGAGCTTTCTCTACTTGCAATGAGTGAGGGCCACTCTCTAGTTGCAGTGTGAAGGCATCTCATTGCAGTGGCTTCTTTTTGCAGAGCACAGCCTCTAGGCATGTGGGCTTCAGTAGTTGTGGCACACGGGCTTAGTTGCTCCATGGCATGTGGGATCTTCCCAGACCAGGGATGGAACCTGTGTCCCCTGCATTGGCAGGTGGATTCCTAACCACTGGACCACCAGGGAAATTCCCTGTATGTATCTTTATATGTAAAGTGGGTTTCTTGTAGACAACATATACTTAGGTCTTGTTTTTTATTCCCTTTCTGCCTTTTATTAATTATTTTGTCTTTAGACACTGATATTTAGGGTGATTATTGATATAGTTGGATTAATATCGACCATATTTATTCATGTTTCTCTTTTTCCCTGTCCTTGTTTTTGTCTCCTACATTTTATATGCCTTCTGTGGTTCTGAGAATTTTATATGATTCTGTTTTCTCTTCTTTTTTAGCATATTAGTTATACTTTCTTTATATTTTTCTTAGATATTTTCTTTTATAGTTTTTTTTATATTATCCTAGAGTTTGCAGTATACTTTTACAACTAATCCAAGTTCACTTTCAAATAATACTATACCACTTCATGGGTAATATGAGTACTTTCCAATAGCAAAATAATTAATTTCTAATTAGTAGGTTTTTAGTAATATGGTGGTAGGTGTAGGGGGATGACAAGTGTTCTATGGAACTATGATTAGGTCTCAGGCTTCTGGTGAGCCTGTATTATGGGCTGTGAACTTCACAAGCACTTCACAGTTTTGTTCCCCCTTAAGTGGTACAGGATGTCTAGAGTCAGCTGGAGTCCCATTGCTTTGAGCACTAAAATTTGGGGTTATTTACTAGGGCACTGCCAATAATAAAAGGATGACTATTTCCTAGATTGCCCGTTTCTTTTTTTTTAAAAAAATTTATTTATTTTACTTTACAACATTGTATTGGTTTTGCCATACATTGACTTGAATCCGCCATGGGTTTACATGTTTTCCCCATCCTGAACCCCCTCCCAACTCCCTCCCCATCCCATCCCTCTGGGTCATCCCAGTGCACCAGCCCCAAGCATCCTGTATCATGCATCGAACCTGGACTGGTGATTCGTTTCACATATGATAATTTACATGTTTCAATGCCATTCTCCCATATCATCCCACCCTCGCCCTCTCCCACAGAGTCCAAAAGACTGTTCAATATATCTGTGTCTCTTGCCCTTCATGAAGCTCTCATTTTAGAATCGAATTACAAGATTTTTTTTTCAAAATTCTCTTTAAAGGCTCATATAACTTTCACAGGTCTAGCCCTGGGGGTGGGGGTGGGAGTGGAAAGAGGGTGTTAATTAGCTATATCTCTAGTTCTGACAAAAGCTAGTATGAAACCTAGCTTGATATGTATATGGAACCTATACATATTGTTTTCCTTCCCCTGGATTGGTTAGACTCTTATTATCCAAGACTCCAGTAAGTTATGTGCTGGTGCTGAGTTGCTTCAGTTGTGTCCAACTCTGTGTGACCCCATGGACTGTAGCCCACCAGGCTCTCTGTCCATGGGATTTTCCAGGCACTGGAGAGGGTAGCCATTCCCTGCTCTAGCAGATCTTCCCAACCCAGGGATTGAACTTGTGTCTCTTGCATCTCCTGCATTGGCAGGCAGGTTCTTTACCACCAGTGCCACCTGGGAAGCCCTATGTGCTGGTGAAATAGTTTATTTTGAACGCAGGCCTTGTTAAGAACAGAGTTACCTTGGTATATTTCAAATGGTTACTTTTCTCCTCCTTCTCTAAGTCCTGGAGGATTTTTCTGAGATATTCACTGTGAGAACCTGCTAAAGTTTCTGGAAGTAAAACTCACAAAGTGTGGGGACTCCCCCTATGACCAGGCCCCTCTGGATTTTTAACTCTTAGACTAGTCCACACTTAGATTAGTGAAGTCGCTCAGTCGTGTCCGACTCTTTGCGACCCCATGGACTGTAGCCCACCAGGCTCCTCCATCCATGGAATTTTCTAGGCAAGAGTACTGGAGTGGGTTGCCATTTCCTTCTCCAGGGGATCTTCCCGACCCAGGGATCGAACCCGGGTCTCTTGCATTGCGGGCAGATGCTTTACCGTCTGAGCCACCAGGGCATAGCCTCCAGCAATTTGTCAGTTATAGTACAGGTTTTTATTCCCTGGCAATAGTTCCCATGGAGGTTTCTGCTTATAGGTTCTTGCCCCAGTAAGTTGTGATTCTCTGTATTCGCCTATTAGTCTCTAATTTGGGGGCAGCAGTTCGGCCTGTGACCTCATTTCTCTGATGGATCTAAAAGAGTTGCTGATTTTTTAGTTTGGTCAGCATTTTACTTAGAATGGAGTGATGCCTTCCAAGTTCCTTATGTGCCTGACTGGAAACTGGAAGTGTCTCATCCCATTTTAACATGGGATTATTTATCTTGATTATTCAGTAGAAGAGTTATCCATATATTATGGCTTTAAGTTCTAGTTTATTTTTTATTTTGTGGTTCTTTTAGCCTTGTAAATTGGTTTCTTTATTTGGGGATGGTCAAATTTATAATTCTTTTATGTTATGGCTTCATGTTTGGGGCCATGTTTAGAAAGACCTTTCCAACTTAAAAATATGAAAAATAATCACCCACATTTTCTTCTTGTACACATATTTTTTTATTTTTTATTATTTTTTAAATAAAATTTATTTATTTTAATTGGAGGCTAATTACTTTATAATATTGTAGTGGTTTTGCCATACATTGACATGAATCCACCTCGGGTGTACATGTGTTCCACATCTTGAACCCCCCTTCCACCTCCCTCCCTATCCCATCCCTCTGGATCATCCCAGTGCACCAGCCCTGAGCACCCTGTCTCATGCATTGAACCTGGACTGGCGATCCTTTTCACATATGATAATATACATGTTTCAATGCCATTCTCCCAAATCATCCCACCCTCGCCCTCTCCCACAGAGTCCAAAAGACTGTTCTATACATCTGTGTCTCTTTTGCTGTCTTGCATATAGGGTTATCATTACCATCTTTCTAAATTCCATATATATGTGTTAGTATACTGTATTGGTGTTTTCCTTTCTGGCTTACTTCACTCTGTATAATAGGCTCCAGTTTCATCCACCTCATTAGAACTGATTCAAATGTATTCTTTTTAATGGCTGAGTAATATTCCATTGTGTATATATACCACAGCTTTCTTTTTTAAAATTTTTTTTCCATTTATTTTTATTAGTTGGAGGCTAATTACTTTACAATATTGTAGTGGTTTTTGCCATACATTGACATGAATCAGCCATGGATTTACATGTGCTCCCCATCCCGATCCCCCCTCCCACCTCCCTCTCCATCCCATCCCTCTGGGTCTTCCCAGTGCACCAGCCCTGAGCACTTGTCTCATGCATCCAACCTGGGCTGGTGATCTGTTTCACCCTTGATAGTATACTTGTTTCAATGCTGTTCTCTCTGAACATCCCACCCTCGCCTTCTCCCACAGAGTCCAAAAGTCTGTTCTGTACATCTGTGTCTCTTTTTCTGTTTTGCATATAGGGTTATCATTACCATCTTTTTAAATTCCATATATATGTGTTAGTATACTGTATTGGTCTTTATCTTTCTGGCTTACTTCACTCTGTATAATGGGCTCCACTTTCATCCATCTCATTAGAACTGATTCAAATGTATTTACTTTTTAATGGCTGAGTAATATTCCATTGTATATATGTACCATAGCTTCCTTATCCATTCGTCTGCTGATGGGCATCTAGGTTGCTTCCATGTCCTGGCTATTATAAACAGTGCTGCGATGAACATTGGGGTGCACGTGTCTCTTTCAGTTCTGGTTTCCTCGGTGTGTATGCCCAGGAGTGGGATTGCTGGGTCATATGGCAGTTCTATTTCCAGTTTTTTAAGGAATCTCCACACTGTTCTCTATAGTGGCTGTACTAGTTTGCATTCCCACCAACAGTGTAAGAGGTTTCCCTTTTCTCCACACCATCTCCAGCATTTATTGCTTGTAGACTTTTGGATAGCAGCCATTCTGACTGGCGTGTAATGGTACCTCATTGAGGTTTTGATTTGCATTTCTCTGATAATGAGTGATGCTGAGCATCTTTTCATGTGTTTGTTAACCATCTGTATGTCTTCTTTGGAGAAATGTCTGTTTAGATCTTTGGCCCATTTTTTGAATTGGGTCATTTATTTTTCTGGAATTGAGCTGCAGGAGTTGCTTGTATATTTTTGAGATTAATCCTTTGTCTGTTTCTTCATTTGCTATTATTTCCTCCCATTCTGAAGGCTGTCTTTTCACCTTGCTTATAGTTTCCTTTGTTGTGCAAAAGCTTTTAAGTTTCATTAGGTCCCATTTGTTTATTTTTGCTTTTATTTCCAATATTCTGGGAGGTGGGCCATAGAGGATCTTGCTGTGATTTATGTCGGAGAGTGTTTTGCCTATGTTCTCCTCTAGGAGTTTTATAGTTTCTGGTCTTACGTTTAGATCTTTAATCCATTTTGAGTTTATTTTTGTGTATGGTGTTAGAAAGTGTTCTAGTTTCATTCTTTTACAAGTGGATGACCAGTTTTCCCAGCACCACTTGTTAAAGAGGTTGTCTTTTTTCCATTGTATATTCTTGCCTCCTTTAACGTGTCCGTATGTACGTGGATTTATCTCTGGGCTTTCTATTTTGTTCCATTAATCTATATTTCTGTCTTTGTACCACAGCTTTCTTATCCATTCATCTGCTGATGGACATCTAGGTTGTTTCCATGTCCTGGCTATTATAAACAGTGCTGCGATGAACACTGGGGTACACATGTCTCTTTCAGTTCTGGTTTCCTCGGTGTGTATGCCCAGCAGTGGGATATCTCCAATTGATATCTCCAATTTTCTTGAAGAGATCTCTAGTGTTTCCCATTCTATTATTTTCCTCCATTTCTTTGCATTGTTCACTTAGGAAGGCTTTCTTATCTCTCCTTGGTATTCTCTAGAACTCTGCATTCATTCATTTGGGTATATCTTTCCCTTTTTTGCTTGCCTTTTGTGTCTCTTCTTTTCTCAGCTATTTGTAAAGCCTCCTCAGACAACCACTTTGCCTTCTTGCATTTCTTTTTCTTTGGGATGGTTTTGGTCACTGCCTCCTGTACAATGTTATGAACCTCTGTCCATAGTTCTTCAGGCACTCTGTCTACCAGATCTAATCCCTTGAATCTATTTGTCACCTCCACTGTATAATCATAAGGGATTTGATTTAGGTCATACCTGAATGGCCAGCCTAGTGGTTTTCCCTGCTTTCTTCAAGCCTGAATTTTGCTATTTAGAGCTGATGATCTGAGCCAGTCGGCTCCAGATCTTATTTTTCCTGACTGATAGACCTTCCCCATTTTATAGGCTTGGCTATAGGCTTGATTATAGGCTGCAAAGACTATAATCAATCTGATATCAGTATTGACCATCTAGTGATGTCCATGTATAGAATCGTCTCTTGTGTTGTTGGAAGAGGGTGTTTGCTATGACCGTCCTTCCTTTATTCCTTTAATAGAATATATTGATGTACTCAAAAGTTTTTGTATTTTCAATGGCATGTCATGTTATTCTTCAAATAGCAGTCAGTGACTTCCATTGTGAAATCTAATGGAACTTTTTTTTTCCATTTATTTTTATTAGTTGGAGGCTAATTACTTTACAACATTGCAGTGGTTTTTGTCATACATTGAAATGAATTAGCCATGGATTTACATGTATTCCCCATCCCAGTCCCCCCTCCCACCTCCCTCTCCACCCGATCCCTCTGGGTCTAATGGAACTTTTACTTCTTATGGCACTTATTTTGTATTGTAGTCATCTGTGGAAATGGGAGAAGGGACTGTATTTTTTTCCCCTCAACTGCTAGCACTAAGCATAGTCTGGCCCCTCAGTACATTTTTTTAGTTGATGAAAAACAAAGATCAAAGAATTATTAAGAAACATCTGATCTTACTTTGCCCATTCTGACATCACCTATTATTTTGACTTTGTTTTGGTCACCCCAAAATGAAAGTCAAAAGACTGAGTTTCTTTTTTTTACAGGACACAAGCACATGAAATGGAAAGTTGCTTACCATGAGACAGAGGTATATGGTTTATCCACCACTCAAGTTATTTGTGACATCAGTTAGTTGACCTAAAAATTTCAAGCATTGAAAACTGTCAGCAACCTGAGATCAAAATGCACCACTGACCTCTTAGAGGCAGGATACATTTATATGCAGCCCATCTTGAAGAAATCTCATAAAACTGATAAGAAACAGATCCACTAGGGCTCAATGTTCAGAGATGCACCTTCCCTTACATTTAAGAAGAATAAAGTTTAAACTATTGGCTTGGCCAAAAAGTTCATTTGGGATTGTTCCATCTGATGTTATGGAAGAATGCATGCAATTTTTTTTGCCAGCCCAATAGTTGATAATATGAATTAGCATGGACAAAAAAAAATCATAGGTCATGCTTTGGATTTTGATATGCTCTCTAATCTTCTATTAATTTAATGAGTTTCTGATCATCCAAGACTCCATTTTCATAACTCTTTATTTTAAATAGCATTTGATTACAGACTTCTTTTGTTGGATTGGGCACAGCCTTATTCTATTGTGCAGTGTTGGGAAATGTGCTTGCTGATCCTAGGTTTTTAAAATTTGAATTGAAATTATTTCTATCCATATCCAGGTGTTATTAAACTGAATCTCATACTAATTTGTTACAGATAATATGAAGTATCTCTTAGGCTTTTGGATACCTTGTATAGTGTATACATTACAGCTGAAGTTAAAAAAAATGTGTTCCATTTAGTTTTGGTGTATTATGGGTATTTCTTTCCTAATTCTAATCATGTTCTCAGTCTTACTCGGTTTATTGAATTGATTTCCCTATTACTGTTAAAATAAAAGCTTATAATCTTGGCGGTGAGATTATCTATCACTCTTCCTTTGTACCACTACATGTTATATTTTTATTACAGTTACTTCAGTGGTAGGATTCAAATGAGAAAGTTATATATAGGGACAAACGAGTACAATTTCTTTCCTTGTTTAAGTAACTAAAGCTGGAGTTGATCGGCCAAAGATCATTACACACAGTTTTCATACTAGCTTTTGTCAGATCTAGAGATACAGCTAATTAACACCCTCTTCCCTACCCCCAACCCCCGGGCTAGACCTGTGAAAGCTATATGAACCTTTAAAGAGAATTTTGAAAAAAATCTTATAATTCGATTCTAAAATAAGAGCCTAATGAAGGGCAATTTGCAAAACAAGAAATGGGCAATCTAGGAAGTAGTCATCCTTTTATTATTGGCGGTGCCCTAGTAAATAACCCCAAATTTTAGTGCTCAAAGCAATGCGGACACTTTAGACACTTATGTTGAAGTGGCAAAGGACCTCTCTTTGAACATTTAAACCATCAAAAGAGTGACCTGTAGTGATACTGGTTTCATTACTAGTCATTGTGATGTTCTGAACTTATTCCAAATATGGCCATTGGTCCTCCAATGCTGGCTCAAGTTTCCCCCATTTAGATTTGATTTGACAAGGGATTAAATGTGAAGAGATGAGGCTGGTGTGGTTGACAGAGCTTGACTGATTACCTCATTTCTGGATTCCTGAAACATGCTTCTAATAGATTTCCATGCTTCCAGTGTTCCTCCTTAGTCAATTTTCCCTACTACTACTCTCATTCTACCAGAATCCACAACATAGCTTTTGTTTTCATCCTCTTGCTTTCCTGCTTAGAAACTTCACAGACTCCCCACTTTCTGTAAATTTGAGTCCCTAGTTCATAATCTGATATTCAAGGCCCTTCATCATCTTGCCTAACCACCCATTTCATGCACATGTTCTTGAGTGTCCACCATTGGGCCAGAACACCTGGGTCAGAACATTGCCAGAGCAGAGCAGAATTTTAACTGGGAAGTACCAAAACCATGACCTGGGATTCAACTATGTGTATCCAGTTCCAAGACAAACTTACAGACAAAGACTATTTGAAGTCTCTGTATGGAAGACTGAAGAGAGATAGAATGGGGTGGAAGGTGTGTGTCAGGCTGGGAAGGGAAGTTCAGAAAATAGTAACTGAACTAAAACTTTGATATTAATTATTGGCAACACATTTTATGTAGTGTGTGCTGTGTGCTCAGTTGGGTCTGTCTCTTTGTGACCCATGGACTGTAGCCCACCAGGCTTCTCTGTTCACAGGATATCCCAGACAAGAATGTTAGAGTGGGATGCCATTTCCTCCTCCAGTGGATCTTCCTGACCCAGAGATTGAACCCATGTCTCCTGCATCTCCTGCATTGGTAGGTGGATTCTTTGCCACTGAGCTACCTGGGAAGCCAATGATAGTAATTATTGGCAACACATTTTATGTAGCACCTAGTACCTATTGGTAGGAATAGGTAGAGCATGTTTTTTTGTCTTTTTAAATTAATTTTTATTGGAGTATAGTTGCTTTACAGTGTTGTGTTAGTTTCTGTGCTGTGCTAAGTCACTTCAGTCGTGACCGACTATTTGTGAACCCAAGAGCTGTAGCCCACCAGGCTCCTCTGTCCATGGGATTCTTTCCAGGCAAGAATATAAGAGTGGGTTGCCATGCCCTCCTCCAGGGGATCTTCCCAACCCAGGGATCGAACCCACGTCTCTTAAGTCTCCTGTATTGGCAGGCGGGCTCTGTACAGCAAAATGAATCAATCACACATATTCATATATCCCCTCCCTTTTGGCCTTCCTTCCTATTCAGGTCACCACAGTGCATTAAGTAGTAGGTAGAGCATGTTAAAGGAACCACATTGAGCGAGTCACTACTCCTTATCATCCCTCGTCTGCAACCGCCCCCCCCCCCCAATGCCCTGTGCTGCAGAGTGTGCAGGATGTTGCTCCTTGGGCTCTACCTCTGCTCAGGTCCAGATACTTCAACTGACCTTAGTAGTGGCAGGAAGAGTATCAGAGTTTTGGATAGGAACAATTGTGGTTTGGTGGATATAGGCAGCTACTTGGCAGGCATTTCCAAAATGAGTGTGGAGGGAGAGGTCTGGCTGGAGATGAACTGGGAAGTTACCCACATGTGCTTGTAATCCAGGGAATGGGTGATATCCTCCATGGGGAATGTGTGGGATAATAGGAGAAAAGAACTCTGGGGAATACCAACACTTAAGGGCTGGATAGAGGCTGAGAGAAAAAGAGGCCAGCAAGAGCAATAGGAGAAGTGGCCAATAACAGTGGTGTGGTGACTGGACTGAGAATGTGTTTCAGTAAGGAGGGAGGCATCCACAGATCCAACTGTTACAGAGAAACTAAGATAGATGTGGCTGGACTTGTGTCTACCAGATATGGCCATACAGAGGTCAATGGCAGCCTCGGAGAAGGTGTTTGGGTAGAGTGATGAGATCAGTGCAAGTGGTGAGCAAGTTGACAGAGGAAATCTGGATTATTCGTTTCAGGTATTTTCCAGAGAAGGAAGTGGCTAGAAGCCTGTGCGAGGCAAAGGAAGGATCTTTAAAGGAAAGGAAAGCCCTAAGCAGGTATATTGGTAGAGGGCGATGGATCAGAGGAGTGAAAGAATTGAAGGTTAAAAAAAAACCCAAAAACCCCAGGGTAGGTGGGCTGGAGGAGATAGGAGGGATGGAAATTTGAGCACAGGGTGGGTGGGGAGGCTGGGGGGCCTGGAGGGGTAGGCAATAGCCATGTCCCTTCCTCTGGCCAGAAGAAAGAGTGGGTTACAATTACAGGAAAGTTTGCACAGTGAAAGGAAATCGAGACTGGGCACATCTATCAGCCACCTCTTCCTCACCAGTTCAGATCCCCTGGGCCTGATTGTCTCAGGGGCCTTTGGCTATTGCTTGGTTTCAGCCCATTCTCTCGATGGGCTCAGACACACCGACAAGGTGCAACCCCGCAGCTTCTTAGCTCTGGGCCGTGGCACTTTTCCTGCAGACACCGAGGCTTAAGACAGGGCGGGACTGCCTGGGGCGCCCATGCATGGTGTAGCCTGGAAGAGCCTGGAAATGTGGAGGAGTTCATGCAGCCCAGGGGTGCAAACTTTTGACAAAGAAAACCTTTATATTGACTCTCTCATTCCTTTGTGCTAAGTTGCTTTAGTTGTGTCTGACTCTTGAGACCCCATGCACTGTAGCCCACCAGGCTCCTCTGTCCATGGGATTCTCTCCAGGCAAGAATATTGAAGTGGGTTGCCATGCCCTCCTCCAGGGATCTTCCTGACCCAGGGATTGAACCCACATCTCTTATGTCTCCTGCATTGGCAGGAAATTCTTTACCACTAGCACCACCCAGGAAGCCTCCCTGGGAGTGCTAATAACTTACGAGGCTGAGTCTTATGGTTTCTGTCTGTCAGAATGGCTGAATTTTAGCACTTTCTTATGATTCAGTCAAATAGCACATAAACCATTGTTCTGCCTTTTGGGGACCTCAGTTAAGAAACACTTAATGGTCTTATCAAAGTAGGAGGTATAGTCACCTACTGAATAGGAGCTATCATTTTGTTTTTTTAAAGGTCATGTTTAAGCATTTTTATATTCTATTTTTTGGCCATGCCATGTGGCATGCAGGATCTTAGTTCCATGACCAGGGATTGAACCCATGCCCTCTGCAGTGGAAGCATGGTGTCTTAACCACTGGACCACCAGGGAAGTTCCATAAGCTCTTATTAATAACTCTCATCTATTCAGCAATTCGTGGGTATCAGGCAGTATGTTAATTGTTTTACATACATAATCTTATTAAGATATAAAGTAGGTATTATTTTTCCCATTTTACTCATGATGAAACCAAGACAAAAAGAATTTAAATAACTTGTTCATGACCATACAGCTAGTAAATGGTGGAACCAGATATCAAGTCTGTCTGGATTCTAAGCCTGCAATCTCTTTACAGCATTATGTTGTCTTGCCTGATATAAATGTGATAGAGCATTACAGGAAGACTGTTAAAAGGGATAGACTAGAAGTTGTGAGGGCTCAGCTGGATTTAAAATTATGAGTTCATAGTGGCTCAAATATATATAGTGGTACAGGGTTTCCCTTGTAGCTCAGATGGTAAAGAATCTGCCTGCAGTGCAGGAGACCCAGGTTCAATCCCTGGGTTGGGAAGATCCCCTGGAGAAGGAAATGGCAACCCACTCCAGTATTCTTGCCTGGAGAATTCCACATAGACAGAGGAGCCTGGCGGGCTACAGTCCATGGGGTCGCAAAGAGTCAGACATGACTGAGCGACTAACACAGATAGACAGTGTTCTCCAGCTGTGTTCAGCCATTTGGCCATAGGATCAGAGAAGTCTGGTAATTAAATTTATTCAGAAATGGTGTATGGTTTTGATAGTGAACAATGTACAGTGGAAAGAAAAGGGAGCAAGGGGATTGAGGATATAAGAGAGTGCAGTGACTGACCATGGCATCCAGACTGGGTAAGCGAAAAGTGAGGCTCAGTGGAGGCAAACTAATAGGGAGGCAATGGAGGGGTTGTGAGCTTAAAGATCAGATTTATTGGGGAACAAAGAGTTGGAAAGTCTGCAGGATAAGAGTTGTGGGGAGAGTGGCAAATTGGTTTGAAGGTATTAAAGGTGGAGTGAAAATCATTGGGAATGAGGAAGTCAAGGCACTCTGAGGCCATGGCAGTGTATTGATCATCCTTATGGTCAAGTCTGGCCTTGCTGCCTGTTTTGTCAATAAAGTTTTATTAGAACACAACCATGTCTATTTGTTTGCATATTGTTGATGGCTGCTTTCAAGCTACAACAGTAGAGGCAGGTAATTGCAAAAGAGCCAGTATATCCTACAAAGCCTAAAATATTTACTGTATGGTACTTAAAAATGTTCGGTGACCATGGTTTCGAAAATGCAATGGGGGAGTAAGGTAAATGGTGACATAGCTCTCCCTAACCCTCACCTTTACCCCGCATGTAGGCTATGGAAGAGAATACAGCCTTGAGATGGCTTTATGGGACATGGTGCTGTAGGTGGGGAACTACCTTTCAATTAGCTCAGGGAAAAAGTGGACACATAAGAGTGGATTTTGTTTACCATGGAATTAGAGTTCCAGACTGTGCAGTGGAAATGTTGGGAGAGAGAAGAGGAGTTAAGAAATTGGATAGAAAAAGGAGAAAGAGAGGATTGGCATTGAGATAACTGTTGGATTGTTGACGTCTAGCCAGAGCTTATAATTTGGGTGGTGCCCAAGGATCACAGGCATAAAAAGGGAAGGAGGAATTTACCCAAGGTTCTCATTTGGGTCAGGCTGAGCTATTTCCAGATTGCCTCTAGTTTAGCGAGGAATTCCAAATTCCAAAGGCAAGCTGCCCATGGCATGGTGGCTTCCAGGACAGCCTTAGGCCTCTCTAATTTCCTTGTTTTGGCAGTCTGAGAGAAATGTCATCTGGTAATTTTTGAGTATAGAATAAAATCCTGTTTTTCCCCTAATGGAATATTCATGGATTTTGCTTTCTGTCAGTGGAATTAGAAAGATTGTAAACTTACTTTTTGGTTATCTAGTCAGAGAATGTGCATGCTGATAACTTTTGTTTTAAAGTAGTAAATTAAATATAAGTTAAATTATAAAATTAAATGATAAATTAAAGTAGTGAATTAAATATTAAAATATATCTTAAAGTTTAAAAATGTATATCTATATATATAGAAGGCATTTCTAGGTCAGAGTCATCTCCTTTCTCTTTTCTATCTTGAATAGTGTTCAGAACCATAAGTTCCATCAAGGCAGGGACCATATTTGGCTTTTTCATTGTTGTGTCCTTATAGCTTAGGAATAGTAAAAGCTCAATAAATTTTTGTTAGGTAAATAATAAATGGTTTTTCCCTTAATGGAATATGACTTAGGTGTTAATGCTGAAAATATTAGAAAATACCATTTATGATTTTCCATGAAACCCAGTGCTTGCTCAAACTGCACAGAAAAAATCTATAGATTCTACCAGGTTTTAAAAAAGTACCACAGGAGACCATTTTTAAAGAAATAAATGCTTTAGGAAAAATTCTGATTTGAGTTATATTAGCACTGGTAAATTTTTAGGTATGTATCCTTTAAAAAATGTTATAGTATAGTTGATTTACAGTGTGTTAATTTCTGCTGTACACCAAAGTGATTCAGTTATACATGTATATATTATTTCCCATTGTGTTTTATCACAGGATATTAAATATAGTCTCCTGTGCCCTATAGTAGGACCTTGTTGTTTATGGAAATATGTCATTTTCAACATGATTTTAAATGAATGATGTTTGAGGGGCCTGAGGTAAAATAGGGGGAAGAGACAGAAAATCTAAGTTCTCAGTGTCTCAGTCCTTTGGGGCTGCTATAATAGAAAAATCATAGACTGGGTGGCTTAAACAACAAACATTTATTTCTCACAGTCTGGGGGCTGGCAAGTCCAAGATCAGGTGCTGGAAGATTCAATATCTTCTGGGGACCTGCTTCCAGGTCCATAGATAGCCAACCTCTGGCTGTGTCTTCACACAGTGGAAGGGGCAAAGAGCTCCCGAGAGTGCATTTTATAAGTGCGCTAATCTGATTCATGAGGGCTCCACCCTTATGACCTAAGTACCTCCCAAAGTCCCCACTTCCTAATACCATCACATGGGAGACTAGGTTTCGACATGTGAATTTTGGAGGGATGTAAACGTTCAGTGTTTAGCTCTCTACTGCAATACTTTATACTTAAAATCACAAATAGAATCATTGTCAAAGTTGGGAAGGAACACAGGAGATAAACCAAAGATTTACAAATCTGGACCACCATGAGAGGAATAGAAATTGAACCAGGGATCTTGTCTTGCCTTCATGTATGAATATTTTGAGAAAGAATGGGTAAGAGCATGGCTTCAAGTTGTCTATTTTGAGAGAGACCTTACTGAATTTGAGCTTTAGAAAGAGGCAGTATGGCATGGTGGTTTAGAATCTGGGCTAGTGAGTCTTGGCTCTACCACTTAGTAGCTGTGTGGCCTTGAGAAATTTATGTACCTTCTCTAGGCCTCAGTTTCTTCATCTGGATAGTGGAGTTTATAATAGTACCTCTCTTATAGGGTTGTGTGAGTATTAAATTAGTGTATATATATATATATTGGAGAAGGGCATGGCAGCCCACTCCAGTATTCTTGCCTGGAGAATCCCATGGACAGAGGAGCCTGGTGGGCTACAGTCCCATGGGGTCACAAAGAGTTGAACATGACTGAAGCGACTTAGCGCATATATATATATATAATATTTATTATATATTTATAGTAAATGAAATTTAATATAATAAACATATATTTAATATTTAATAAATATTTGATATTTATTATATAAATTATATTATAAAATATAAATATTTGTATATTTAAAAAATTTTTTTAATTAACAAAATTTTATAAAAACTAAAAAACATTTTATAAATATACAATATATAAATATATTATTGTATATATATTTATTAATATGTATAATAAAATATTTAATAAATATTTAATATGATAGTGTATATTTATTATATGTTTATCAGTCAGTTCATTTCAGTTCAGTCACTCAGTCGTGTCTGACTCTTTGCAACCCCATGAATCGCAGCATGCCAGGCCTCCCTGTCCATCACAAACTCCCGGAGTTTACTCAAACTCATGCCCATCGAGTTGGTGATGCCATCCAGCCATCTCATCCTCTGTCGTCCCCCTTCTCCTCCTGCCCCCAATCCCTCCCAGCATCAGGGTCTTTTCCAATGAGTCAACTCTTCGCATGAGGTGGCCAAAGTATTGGAGTTTCAGCTTCAGCATCAGTCCTTCCAATGAACACCCAGGACTGATCTCCTTCAGGATGGACTGGTTGGATCTCCTTGCAGTCCAAGGGACTCTCAAGAGTCTTCTCCAACACCACAGTTCAAAAGCATCAATTTTTTGGTGCTCAGCTTTCTTCACAGTCCAACTCTCACATCCATACATGACCACTGGAAAAACCATAGCCTTGACCAGACGGACCTTTGTTGGCAAAGTAATGTCTCTGCTTTTTAATATGCTATCTAGGTTGGTCATAACTTTCCTCCCAAGGAGTAAGCGTCTTTTTAATTTCATGGCTGCAATCACCATCTGCAGTGATTTTGGAGCCCCCCAAAATATGTTTATAATATATCACATATATTACACACACACACACACACACACACACACACACACACACACACATATATATATATGCCATAATCTGGTTCATAATAGGAACTCAAGAATCATTAGTTATGATGATAATGTTTGGTATCAAGTAAAAAGGACTCTTGTTTTACCAATTTAGTACCCAGTTCAATAGCCGAGTGAAAGATTTTGCTTAATTTTTACTTAGCCTTGGCCATTTTGGCACTTTGAGCATATCATGGAAGAGGATTTACAATTTGTTGAGGGAGTGGTCTGTATTTTTTAATCCTTTTCCCCTTTGAGTTTCTAAGTGAAGCGAAGTGAAAGTCGTTCAGTCCGAGTCTTTGCGACCCCATGGACTATACAGTCCCTGGAATTCTCTAGGCCAGAATACTGGAGTGGGTAGCCTATCCCTTCTCCAGCGGATCTTCCCAACCCAGGAATGGAACCAGGGTCTCCTGCATTGCAGGGGGATTCTTTACCAACTGAGCTATCAGGGAAGCCCCTCTTGAGTTTCTAGAACAATTCTAAAAATCGTGGCCTTTTCTTGGTGTACTTCAAAACAGTACCATAAGGTGGAGCTCTTCCCTTACTCTAGAATCACGAATGCCTTGAATAAGACTTGACTATATAGAGAGTAATGAAAGCAGCTTAAAATTATGGTCTTGGTACACTAAAAGTAGTCCTGTATTTTAAAAGAATAACATTGTAAAAAGTTCAAGCTTTAACTATCTCACAATAGACAAGTACTTGCTTCTAGAAAAATCAAAACATCTATTTGAAGATTTTAGATTTGAATCAGAGACATGAGAAATTCTAAAATATTAGGCAATCTAAAATGAAATGCATAATATAAAGCACTTTACATAGTGAATGCTTAATGTATGTGAGTGTGTTACATATCTCAATCTCCTAAAGACTGTTAAAAGGTCTCAAATTGATGTCTGAATGTGCTTGTTTTTGGAAGGACTGGGTAAATCCAGGTCAGTTGTCTGAAATCATTTGCTTTCATATTGCAGGTGTCTATCCCAGGTGTCTAGCATGGCTGTAGGCCTTCAGTGCTGATGAGGATGATGGATCCACCTATACACCTTGTGACCAGCACATGGTGAGAGATAGAATGCCAAGTATTCTCACCCTGTTTATGACAAAAGTTCTGGATCCTCATGCATTGTCAAGCAAACCAAATCTAATCACAGGGAATATCAGCGGCTGGTACCACTTAGATGAATGGGGTTCCTCAGGGCTTAATCAGGAAATTCTTAGTTGAGTCAGAGAGGGTATCAACTGGGTAGTGGGACTGTGAATTTTTTGTATATATGCCAGTGCAGGAGATGCAAGAGACCTGGGTTCAATCCCTGGGTTGGGGAGATCCCCTGGAGGAGGAAATGGCAACCCACTCCAGTATTCTTGCTTAGGAAGTCCCATGAGGAGAGGAGCCTGGCATGCTACAGTCATGGGGTTGCAAAGAGTCAGGCACAACTGAGGACACACACAGTAGGTTTATCCTAGCTTTCCTTCCAAGGAGCAAGCGTCTTTTAATTTTATGGCTGCAGTCACCATCCACAGTGATTTTGGAGTCCAGGGAAATAAAGTCTGTCACTGTTTCCACTTTTTCCCCTTCTATTTGTCATGAAGTGATGGGACCAGATGCTGTGATCTTGGTTTTTGAATGTTGAGTTTCAACCAGCATTGTTACTCTCCTCTTTTACCCTCATCAAGAAGCTCTTTAGTTCCATATATATATTCTGATATGAATTGAAAATCTTTTATAACCAATCTCAATTGGCTGATATTTTAGAAAAATTCTTGGTGTTGATGCCGGGAATCGGAGATGGTCTTTGCTGCGGGGTCGCAGCTCTTCCAGCCACCTGACAATG
Organism: Odocoileus virginianus; assembly: GCF_023699985.2. NCBI lineage: Eukaryota > Metazoa > Chordata > Mammalia > Artiodactyla > Cervidae > Odocoileus > Odocoileus virginianus. The sequence continues at coordinate 10,757,975 of NW_027224263.1, read as the reverse complement.
TCGTCTCAGTAGAACAGCTGCCGCCCCCGCACAACAGCAATAACTGTGAGGAAGGTGAACGGTGAACGGTCTTTGCCACCACCTGCTGGCCTCAACAGTTCCTGGGTGGAGCTGCCCATGAACAGCAGCAATGGCAATGAGAAGAATGGGGGGTTAGAGTTTGTACCCTCCTCATCCTCCATCCACAATGGAGACATGGAGAAGATTCTTTTGGATGCACAGCATGAATCCAGACAGAGCAGTTCAAGAGGCAGTTCTCACTGCGACAGCCCTTCCCCACAAGAAGATGGGCAGATCATGTTTGATGTGGAAATGCACACAAGCAAGGACCATAGCTCTCAGTCAGAAGAAGTTGCAGAAGGAGAAGAAAGAAGTGGATGCTCTGAAGAAAAGTGTAGACTGGGTGTCCGATTGGTCCAGTAGACCTGAAAACATTCCACCCAAGGAGTTCCACTTCAGGCACCCTAAACGTTCCGTCTCCTTAAGCATGAGGAAAAGTGGAGCCATGAAGAAAGGGGGCATCTTCTCCGCAGAGTTTCTTAAGGTGTTCATTCCATCTCTCTTCCTCTCCCATGTTCTGGCTTTGGGGCTAGGCATCTACATTGGAAAACGACTGAGCACGCCTTCTGCCAGCACCTACTAAGGGAAGAGAAGAGTCCCTGGGCCAGCGTGTGACTTGTGAAGTGGTGTCTTGTCACAGTAGTTTATTTGAACTTGAGACCATTGTAAGCATGACCCAACCTCCACCCTCTTTTTACATATCCAAGTTCCAGTAACTCTCAAATCCAGTATTTTATTCCAACTCTGTTGAGGCATTTTACTAATAACCTCATTCCCCTTTTGGCCTGTAAAACACTTTAGAATTTCCTAATAAGAGTTTACTGTCATTTAGAAATTTGCAAGGGCTTCTTTTCCACAAACGCCACCAGCAGATTGTAATTTTGTCAAGAATGCCATTGTCTCCGTCTCAGTACCACCAGGCCTAGAACTGTACCCTTCATGGTATAAATCTTACTCTTGCAAGATAACTCCCACCTGTCTCTTCAAATGAGACCAGGTTGCAAATGATATGAAAGCTTTGTTGTTTTGTTTTCCAAGACAAAGGCAAGCTTGAATTTATAGTTATGAAAAAAGAAAACAAAAACAAATAAAACAGACAAAATACAACACAAGGGAAAAAAATATCCTGGGCAATAAAAAGTTATTTTAAACCAAAAAGAAAGAAAAAGAAAAATTCTTTACAATGAATGTATAGTATTTTCGTAATCAAAATAAAGTAAGCCAATCTCATTCTGGAAGAATGAACAAACAAAATAAACAAAGGTGAAAACTAGATGAGATCCAAAGCTCTGGTCTCGGAGGGGAGCCCATAGTATCACCAAAACTAAAATATGGACTAAATATGAGTGTTAACATTGGGGTATGGAGCCAAGAGTCCAGGTTCTACGTGATGAGAACAAACATAAATTGATTTGACAACAATGCATATAGTGGCGGTGGGTGATTCTGAATAAGTGCTTAGAGAGAAAGGAATCCACCCCTTTAGGATGAGCAAGGCCAAGCCTTCCCAAGGTTATCTGGGTGCCTGACAAGTTCTGTCATGTGCGTGAGGTGAGAGACAAGCTCCATGACTTGGGTCCTGGTTCATTACCCCTGAATTGTGGTTGGGAGGCCAGTAGAGTTAGCCTTCTACATCCTAACTGTGTATTGAAAATGTTTTGGGGAAAAAAATTCCAGAAAGTTCCAAAAAGCAAAATTTGAATTTACCATGCACTGGCAACTATTTACATAGCATTTACATTGTATTGTATATTATACTTAATCTAGAGATGATTTAAAGCATACAAGAGAATGTGCATAAGTTATATGCAAATACTATGCCATTTTATATAAGGGACTTGAGCATCCATTTGGTGGGGATGGGTTTGTCCTGGATCCAATCCCCACACAAGCTGAGGACATCTGTACTCAGTTTCCTGGTCTGAGGTTGTTGGGGTGGCTCAGGGTTGGGGAGTGGCAGGTTAGGTCTTGATGGGCCAAATGCAGGCCCCTTCCTTTTCTTGGATTACTGGACCATTCTCAACAGATGACACTCTAGAGTTATAAATGGATCGGCAACACTCCTGTCCTGGCATGCAGTGTTATATTCATGAAATATAACAGCTGGGAAGGCTGCATAGTGCTCCAGTGGGAAACTGGTTGGTGAAGAAGTATCACTTTGGTTAAAGGAGAACCTGAGAATATTCATCTGCCTCCTCAAGCCCAGACCAGCTGTGAGTCCTGTTAGTTTTGCCTTAAGTAAAGCTACTTGGTCTCATCACTGCCTTTTTCCTCACAGTGCTTTTGTCCCAGGAATAAGGAAAATGGTGCTTCTTCCATATTCTCCAGGTGCTTGATGGAAAGTGCTGGAGGCTGCCAAACCTACTGGAGTTCCTCCTTTTCCTCTGTGTGTGTGTGTGTGTGTGTGTGTGTGTATGAGAGAGAGAAAAAGAGGGAGAGAAAGAAAGAGTAATAAACACAAAAGTCAAAGGAGCCAGCAAAATTGATATGTAGGCCAGAAAGCCAAGATTCAAAAAGTTACTATGAATGAGACACCATGATTTATGGGATTAGAGGCAGCTATCAAAGCTGAAGTACACATTTAGGAATCTAAAGTTAAGGAAACAAGAGAAAATTTGTGGGGAACAATCTCAATGACCAGGAATCTAAAGGACAAATACTAGCAATTGTTATTTTAGACATCTGTTTTTGGTGTTAGTTATATGAACATATACCCCTTTGTTAATTAGTTGTATCTTTATAGCTGTGTTATATTAGGCAATTACTTGACCTGTTTGTTTTCCCATCCCCTGGAGAAGGAAATGGCAACCCACTCCAGTATTCTTGCCTGGAAAATCCCATGGAGGAGGAGCCTGGTAGGCTACAGTCCACGGGGTCGCAAAGAGTCAGACACGACTGAGCTACTTCACTTTCACTAATATTTTACAAGAAATGGAGTGTCATCAGATAAAAGAATTGACCATAAGGGTAGATCCATCATTTTGCCTTTCTCACCATTGAAAAGTGCCTCTGTGTATGCATCGGAAAAGAAAGATATTAAGGTCCCAGCTTGTTTTTCTGTTTAGATGAGAAATATCATGTCTTTGTGTAATTGGCTTTGTTTTGAAACACAGATTTTTTTCAGGCCAGATTTTTTCTCTGACCCAATTTTTCCCTCTCTTCTGTCACTTGGCTTACTTAAAATATGAAACTGGGAATCAGGCACTTGAGGCCTCATGATGACTGTGTCACTGATTTGGTATGTGATCTTGGCCAACATACTTAACAAATGAGGCACAGAAAGGTTAAATGGGGTTCGAAGGACTGTAAATACTGACCTGCCTCATTATGATATTGTTTAGGTCTAGGTTTTTTTAACCAAAAACCAAAGCAAAACAATTTAAAGCAAAGCACACAAGTTTTTTCTACATTTTTTTCTACTCCCTGTCCCTTTCTTACTCCCTGCTCCCCTCCTTCCTCATATCTGTTGATTGAGTCCAGAGTAGAGATGGTCCCTTTTCAGGATGTCTCTCATCCCTCTTTGTCTGGACTGTTAAGCAGTCCAGCAGCATCTTTTGGGTGTGCTTTTGGGTGTTTGGTCTTTGCACATGGGGAGAGAGTTCTATTTGGGGAAACATAAAAATTTGTTTTGAATCATATGGCCCATGAAGATCAATACTGGGTATGTTGAGGGATCTAGGCTTTTCTGGGTGCCTGATGTCCTCTGCTAGCGATCAGAAGTTGTTTTGTGGAGTTTGCTCAGCGTTCAAATGATCTTTCGATGAATTTGTGGGGGAGAAAGTGGTCTCCCTGTCCTATTCCTCCGCCATCTTAGCTCCTCCTGGGATCTAGGCTTAAGCTCCATCCATGATTAACTGTGCACTCAGGCCCCATTTGAGGGGTAACAGAAGGGAAAGCTGGGGTCACCAATCTGTCTGGGAAAAACAAGCTTACTTGCTAGAAAGCGCAATAGAGGACTTTGTGCTTAAAGCCATCTGAGAAACCCTATGACCATGAGCATCAATTTGTTCTTGACCCTATCAAAGGCTCAGTGGTAAAGAACCCAATTGCCAATGCAGGAGATATGGGTTCAATTCCTGGGTCAGGAAGATCCTCTGGAGGAGGAAATGGTAACCCACTATCCAGTATTCTTGCCTGTGAAATCCCATGGACAGAGGAACTGGTGGGCTACAGTCCATGGGGTTGCAAAAGTTGGACATGACTTAGCGACTAAACAACAGTCAATAAAATAACTACCAAGTTATTTGCCTACTGTATAGCTCATATGTATATCATGTATATTAGATTAAAAATGATAAGGACAGTCATGTATTTTAATTTCTTGGAAATATAATTTCAAAGCATAATCATAATAAAACAGGGCTTTATAACATCTCTTTGAGGATCTGGTGATATAGACTGTGATTCCTGCTATTGCAGTCTGTAATAGTCAGGACTCCAAATGGCTCTTTTCTAATTCTCATTTATATGTTTGCATGTGTGCATGCTAAGTTGCTTCAGTTGTGTCTGACTCTTTGCAATCCCATGGACTATAGCCTGCCAGGCTCCTCTGTCCATGGGATTCTCCAGGCAAGAATACTGGAGTGGGTTGCCATGCCCTCCTCCAGGGGATCTTCCATGACCCAGGGATCAAACCTGCATCTCTATGTCTCCTGCATTGGCAGGCAGGTTTTTTACCACTAGTGCCACTTTGGAAACCCCAATTTCTATGTGTAGCTATAACCAAATCTGCTAGTAGGACTATATTAGTATCTTCTGAATTGTACCAAATGGGTAAACTATTTTAAAATGCTTCTGGGTTCAATTCCTGGATTGGGAAGATTCCCCTGGAGAAGGAAATGGCAACCCACTCCAGTATTCTTGCCAGCAACAACTTAGAATGCATAAATCTACACTAGAGTATATTGGTTCAGTTGCAAATAAAAGAGTAATTCCTCTCTCAACCATATATTCTGGAAAACTTGCCCTTCTTGACACCTTTTCCTTTCCTTTGCTCTCCTTCTCAATCTTATGACTTTTTTTTTTTTTTTCTGGCGGCACCATGCAGTTTGTAGGATCTTAGTTCCCAGACCAGGGATCAAACCTGAGTCGTTGTCAGTGAGAGCATGAGTCCTAACCACTGGACAACCAGGGAATTTCCTCTCCTTTTCAGTCTTATAGATTTCACCTTCTGTGGTAGACCTTGCCAATTACCTCCCAAATCCATTCTTCCTTTTTTTTTTTTAAATAAGAGAAACTGGACTTTTGTTGGACACGTGTTCATTCAGTTTTCCTTGTATGTGTCCATGTGACTAAGTTCTGGCTGATGAGGTAAATGTGGGTGTGTTGTGTCATTTCAGGAAGTCTTCTTGAAAAGGTAGAGATCACACATTTCTTCTCTTCTTCCTCCAGCACACAGTCTGGAACAGGGATGTTATGGCTAGAATTCTAGCATTCATTTTCATACTCCTGGCAGAATGTATACACCTAGGAGTCTTGATTCCTGAAGATTTCATGGTGCTATCATACTAGTCCTGGCCTGCTTACTTCTGAAGTTCTTATTTAAGCCACCCTTGTTTTGTGGTGGTATGCACAGAAGAAATAGTTTTCAGGACAAAGATAATTGGTTTGATTTGGGGTATGTGAAACAGAAGCTTTGGCAGGTCACTCAGGGAGAAATGTACAAGAGTCAGGGCTGTGGAGAGATGATAGGACTGAAAGAAACTATGTAGCTTTCTTTGCTTCTGTTCTGCTATCTGGTATAGATGTTAAAATTCAGAGGAAATAGCATTAGTTCCGTAGAGCTACTTTGGAAAATGTTGGCTTATACTACAAGGCCAGTGAGCATGTAACTGGTCTTCCAGTCACTCCCAGTTCTTACCTTTTGAAAGCATTTTATACATTTTTTCCAAGGAACTTCTTTTTTAAAAAAAATTAGTGGTTTTTTTTTTTTTGGCCACACTGAATGGTGTGTGGAATCTTAGTTCCCTGACCAAGGATTGAATCCATACCCCCTGCATTGGAAGCATGGAGTCTTAACCCCTGGACCACCAGGGAAGTCCTCCAGGGTAACTTCTTGAAACCATTTTGACCTGTTCCTACTGACTAGAGTTTGATTTTCTTATGGTGACACTCACGGCCCTCCACAATCTGGACTGAATCTACTCTTCCAATTTGCTTTCATTGTGTCTTTTCATGCAACCCAAGCTTTTGTCAGACTAATGTTGACAGTCTGTCCAAATAGACTCTCTGTCCTATTTATGCTCCACAGTTTTCTTTATTATGCCTTTGTGCACACTCGGGATCATCTGTAGCCCATTTTGGTATGAAGTAGAAAAAGATGTCTCTTCCTCAGACCCTTACTTCCATCTGTCAAAAAAGTGTTGTTGTGTACTGATTGGTAGAAAATGACATTTCCCTGTGATCTAGTAGAAAATTTTTGTAATAAATGTACAAATCACTCACCTTTGAAGTAACAAGAAAGTTATTAAAATACGAACATTTTCAACTAATAGGGATGTTAACAAGGTGGACAGTGCCCTCTTAGGTGTAGCACTTTTGCAGCACGCAGACTGAAGAACCATGAGGGAGGCCCTACTTATATTATTCCCTCCACCTGAAATTCTACCCACCACCATCTTTGCATGTCCAAGGGCTATTCAAATGCCACTATCACAAAGCTTTTCCTGATTCTTCAAGGTGAAAATAAATCTCCTCTCATCCTGAATACCAGAGAAGGCAATGGCAATCCACTCCAGTACTCTTGCCTGGAAAATCCCATGGATGGAGGAGCCTGGTAGGCTGTAGTCCATGGGGTCGCTAAGAGTCGGACACGACTGAGCAACTTCACTTTCACTTTTCACTTTCATGCATTGGAGAAGGAAATGGCAACCCACTCCAGTGTTCTTGCCTGGAGAATCCCAGGGACCGGGGAGCCTGGTGGGCTGCCGTCTATGGGGTTGCAGAGTCAGACATGACTGAAGCGACTTAGCAGCAGCAGCAGCATCCTGAAAACGCAGTATATTTTATCTGGACCTCTCTTAGGGTATTTATCACTTTCTAATAGTATTCTGTTTATGTTGGTGTCTCCTCACTCTACTAGACTTAATGCTCTTTGGGGACAGGATGCATTTATGATTTATTTTATTTTATTTTATTTTTCATTTATTTTTGTTAGTTGGAGGCTAATTACTTTACAATATTGTAGTGGGTTTTGTCATACATTGACATGAATTAGCCATGGATTTACATGTATTCCCCATCCCGATCCCCCCCTCCCACCTCCCTCTCCACCCGATCCCTCTGGGTCTTCCCAGTGCACCAGGTCCGAGCACTTGTCTCATGCAAGGATTTATTTTAACTTCATAATACTTGGCAGAGTACCTTATACTTAGGGTTACCATATGTCTCAATTTGCTTGGCCAATCCGGTTTATATCTAGTGCTCTGACATAGCATTAATAGTGATCCCCTTTCATATTCAAAATGTCCCAGTTAGATTGACAAATTGTATAGTCACTCTGCATGCATGCTGAGTAGCTTCAGTCATGTCCAACTCTTTGCCACGCTATGGACTGCAGCCCAAAGGGCTCTGTCCCATGGGATTCTCCAGGCAAGAATACTGGAGTGGGTCGCCATTTCCTCCTCCAGGGGATCTTCCCAACTCAGGGATCGAACCCACATGTCCTATGACTCCTGTATTGCAGGCAGATTCTTTACCGCTGAACCGCCAGGGAAGCCCAAAGTTACTCTACGTATGTGGTATACATTCAGTAAGTAATTAATGAATGAAGACATGAATAAATGACAGTGATTAAGGAGCCATTCACATAGAGAAGATAAGTGAATATGTGCAATTGGTAAGTTCATCAAAACAGAGAGAATACGAAAGATAAGGGCCAAGGACAGGGCCAATGTGGAATGTTTACATTGAAGGCATAGAGGAAGAGTCAACCAAGGATTCAAAGCAAAAGAAGTTGGGACTTCCCTGGTAGTCCAGTGGCTAAGACTCCACACTCTCAATGCAGGAGAGCTGAGTTTGATCCCTGGTCAAGGCAATAGATCCCATGTGCTGCAAATAACACCATATATATTTAAAAAGGAGTAAAATAGGAGGAAAATCAGGGTCATGTAACAGAAGCCAGAAAGAGAGTTTTAGGAGGGATGAAGTGGTCAGCATTGGTAAAAAGTTGTGGCTAGATCAAGCAAGGTGAATTTTTAAAAAGTCAGCCAATCTGCCAGTTATTAGGCCATTGCTGACTTTCAATACAGCAGTTTCGATAGAGTGTCGTTGAAGTGGGGTGGAAGCTTGGTTGTAAGGAGTTAGTGGTGAGAAAGGAGTCAGTAAGCATTGACTACATTCAGTAGTTTGACTTGTGAAAGAAAGGTGATAGATAGGATGGTAACTTGTGTCCAAGTCAGAGGAGCCCTGAGTGGGTTTATAGACCGTGGGGAAGGAGCCATTAAAATAGTTGATGGAACAGTTTCTTCCTGGAGTGGAGAGGGAATGAGATCAAGTGTCCAAATAGATGGCATAGCCTAGGCAATAAAAAAAAAGAAAAATGTGGTTTTCTTTGAGACTCGAGCATTGTGGTGCAGGCAAAAGCGCCACACATCATGCAGTTTGAAGAAAACGGGAATGAAGGAGCCTACATGGCCAGTCTTTGTGGTGAAGTGGGAGGTGAGATCATCTTTGAGAGGACGGACAGCTGGGGTAGGACTGGGGACTGGGGAGCAGTGGGAACAGTTTGGATTTTGAACAACTGTTCTAAGAAATTCTCGAGGGAGTCAACAAGAGGCCTGCCAAGCTGCAGTGCAAGCCCAGCTGAGGTTCAACTTCCCAGAGTGAGTGAGATAATTTATTTCCACCGAATCCAGAGAAAATGTATTTCTCAAGCTTATTATCAAAATAGGCTTTTTGTTTCCACCAGGAAGAGAATAAACGAAAACACGCTGGCAGTTTACAATGTGACAGAGGGTTATGAGCATTTAGTCTTTCCCAAAAGTCTGTTGTTGCTCAGCCATCTGGAAGACTTATAGCACCCCAAGTGAAAGCGAACACTCCTACAGGTTGTTTGTGGATGGTTAAGAACAGAGACCTAAAGTCAAGCATCTTCTATTTTCAGAGCTACTCTGGGATAAACCTTCAGTTGCTATGCCCAGTTCTGAGCAAAGGCAAACACTGACATTTCTGTGAGATGGAGCATGAAGTTGCAAATAGCCTCTGCAATAAAACCCACTTTAACCAGGCAAAACCTTTAAGCTTACAAGCGGCCTGTTAAATCTACCAAAGACCAAATGTCAGGAGTTGCCCTTTAAAGACCAAGTAAATGACCACAGTACTGGTGGCTTAAAATGAGAAAAGTTAAACATCTCACATGCCCACAGGTAATCTTTCCAAATGTCATTTCATCATATATTCATAGTTATTACCGTGTTCTTGAAGGAGGTTAGCATTTGGAGACAACTGTTTGGCCAAAGTGTTAGGTGTTATTTTCTTGAAAACAGAGTTTGCTTCCTTTGTTTCAGTGGGGAATCAAGGTGGCACTGGTCCAACAGCACAGCTGCCCAAGTGCATAAACAAGTGACTCCAATTCTTTTTCATCCACCTCTCTAACCAAAGTGTGCGATCTACGCATATGCACTTGACTAAGGCTACTTTCATGTTTGTGTTGCCAGGCTCTTCCAGAGACACGCATCTGAGAGGTGAGCAGTAAACCAGAATACAGGTCTTAAGACATCTATGCATAAGGCACCATAAGCGATTTCACTTAGATGCCTGTAAATTACTCACAGTTTCCCTCTTTTGTTTACTCAATGAAAGGATTGTTTATTAAGCACCACCTGCATTAAATTATATGAGTATTCGTTTCCTTTGGAAATAATTAGCTTGTTGTTTATGCATCATTTTCTTTTCTCACCAATTGTGGTACCATTTCAGGGGCACTATGCGGGGTGGGGGAGGGTAATAGCGTCTCTCCATCTCAAGAGAAGTATGGCTTTCTCACTTCAGCCTGAAAGAGTTCCCTTTACTAGCTCTGCCACATACTTCTTTTTTTTTTATTTTAATTGGAGGCTAATTACTTTACAATATTTTTTCCCAATTATTTTTACTAGTTGGAGGCTAATTACTTTACAATATTGTGGTGGTTTTTGCCATACATTCACATGAATCAGCCACGGGTGTACATGTGTTCCCCATCCTGAACCCCCTCCCACCTCCCTCCCCATCCCATCCCTCAGGGTCATCCCAGTGCACCAGCCCTGAGCACCCTGTCTCATGCATCCAACCTGGACTGGTGATCTATTTCACATATGATAATATACATGTTTCAATGCTGTTCTCTCAAATCATCCCACCCTCACCTTCTCCCACAGAGTCCAAAAGTCTGTTCTTTACATCTGTGTCTCTTTTGCTGTCTTGCATATAGGGTCATTGTTACCGTCTTTCTAAATTCCATATATATGTGTTAATATACTGTATTGGTGTTTTTCTTTCTGACTTACTTCGCTCTGTATAATAGGCTCCAGTTTCATCCATCTCATTAGAACTGATTCAAATGAATTCTTTTTAATGGCTGAGTAATATTCCATTGTGTATATGTACCACAGCTTTCTTATCCATTCGTCTGCCGATGGACATCTAGGTTGCTTCCATGTCCTGGCTATTGTAAACAGTGCTGTGATGAACACTGGGGTACACGTGTCTCTTTCAATTCTGGTTTCCTCAGTGTGTATGCCCAGCAGTGGGATTGCTGGGTCGTATGGCAGTTCTATTTCCAGTTTTTTAAGGAATCTCCACACTAATGGGGCCTAATTAAACTTAAAAGCTTTTGCACAACGAAGGAAACTATAAGCAAGGTGAAAAGGTAGCCTTCAGAATGGGAGAAAATAATAGCAAACAAAGCAACTGACAAAGAATTAATCTCAAAAATATACAAGCAACTCCTGCAGCTCAATACCAGAAAAATAAGCAACCCAATCAAAAAATGGGCCAAAGAACTAAACAGACATTTCTCCAAAGAAGACATACAGATGCCACATACTGCCACATGTGTGGCACAACTGCCAATTGGCAGTTGGATGGGGATGACAGAGCCTGTAGGCAAAGGAATCACCCTTTACTCCTAGAGAGCCCAGACACCTACTTAACCTCAATAACAGGAATTATGATTTTTATTACCAAGCATTTATTAAATGCCATGACTACCAATGGTGGTGCTAAATGTTCTTTCTGTTATTTCATGTGATTTTCACTACAGCCATGTGGAGTGATTAGAAAGGTTTTTTTTTTTTAGTGAGAAACTTGATATTCACAGAGGTTAAATGATTTCTGTCCCTCATCTAATATTCTCAGTGGTTAATTGGGGGAACACATTTTAAAGTTTTGGTATTTCAAAATCAAAAGTGCCCCTGAAGGCGTGTCTTTTTTCCTCATGAAAGGTTACTGAGCAAGTGCATGCTTCTCTCTATGGTGGACTCTCCTTTTTCTGCCTGTGGCTAGAACTGTCTTCATTTTGCGCCTTTTTTACATTCACTGACAAATTTGCTTTTCCTTAACTATTACTAGTGCATCTCTGAGTTCTCATAGAAGTGTAAAAGGACAAGTTTACAGTCTAAAACTATTGAGGCACTTTACACAAATGGCTGCTAAATTCCAGAAGCGCTCTGATTTAACCAGCTAGTAATTATAGACTTAGCTATGCCCTGGGCCTAATCACAGTTGCTGAAACATAACTTCCTACTGCATAAGCCTGATCAAAGATAATTAGAGACGAGCACAGGTGGTAAGTCTGTCGCCTGGGAGAAGAATTAGAGCTAGTTTCCACCATACAGTACCCAGAAAAATTTATACGCTGGCATGCTCCAGGCCAAACTCACAAGGGCCCCAAGTCTCTTCCTAAGCATCGAGCTGCTGCTGTCTCTGCCTTACTTTTTAATTTTAGTTCTGCCATCATCTATGCAGTGGAGGGCAGTACTCCTCAGTGGGTTAGGGTGAGCCAACAGGCAAAGACTGGAGGGGTACCTGACACATTCCCCATCAGCTTGCTCGATTCTCCCCGTGGCTGACTCAGTGCCTCCGGCATTCTCCAGGTTGTTTCTGGACCCCTGGCCATGTTATTGATACAGAGGATGTATTGACGTGATTGCTCCCCATGTGCTCCTGCTGGATTGTATTTACCCATGTAGGTTGTTAAGCTTTTAGATCTCTGCATCCATTTGGTAGTTCCAAATCCTAATAGATTTCCCATGGAATATGGACCTAACATGTAGTCTGATCTATGGAAAAAAAAAAAACTTTGCTGGAGGCATGAATTCTAATAGCAAATCTGTGAACTCTAGACCTACATGTGATTGGCATACAGAGACCTTAAAGTGATGCGAGACCAAGCATAACAAACCAGTGCCATTTCTAAAATTATACTCTTACTTACAAATTGTGGAAAATTAACAAATGTGGGGCCAAGTCATTTAAACAAAGGGCAGCCTTGGAAAAGACTCTGTGGAACCAAAAAGTCACAGTTCTGGAGCACACATCTGGTCCTCAACAATTGAAACACAGAGCACAGGTTTCTCTTCCTTCTGATTCCCCATTCATCCACTAGAGATGGTTTCATTTTTTATTTTCCTCCATTGTAATGTATTAAATGAAAAGAATAACCATATTTTACACCTATCACGAAATATCGATTTTATGCTGATTTATACTGACATAAAGCCAGACAAAATGCAAAGACTAAAAGGGCCACTTCAAGTCTAATAATCACAATTACCTCGATATGGGAAAGTGTCTGAATTTACATCCTCATAAGTATTGAGACAACACAAATACTGGGGCTAAGTGTATGCATTTTAATTATGATCAATCAAAAGGAGCATTAGGAGTCCAATTCAAGTGTTACTTTACACATAATAGAGAATACAAACGTGCTTGGAAATGAATATGAGAGAAAAAAAATGCGCTAAAGTGAAGAATTGCAATTCGATACATGTACATCAATTACATTTATTTTGCAAAAAGCAATGTTCACCTAAAAAATCTCATTTAGTTCTAGTTGCTTCTATTTCTAGATAATATGGATACTTAATTGCTGAGAAGATCGATTATTTAAACATTGGATTTAAATAATATTTATGAAAATCCCATTGGTAATAATTTGATTGTGCTTTTTGTGTATTTTATTCCCCAAGTTGCAGCCCTTTTCCTACTTCTTTACATATATTTTAAGTTTTATTATTGGAATATTAATGCATGTGCAAAAGGAAAAAAAATCAGAGCAGGATTTCAAACAGATATTTACATCTCCATGTTCATTGCAGCATTATTGACAGTAGCCAAGAGGTAGAAACAACCCAATATCCATGGATGGATGAATGGATAAACCATATATGGTAATACATGCAATGGAATATTATTCAGCCTTAAAAAAAAGAAGGAAATCCTGTCACATGCTACAACATGGATGAACCCTGAGGACATTATGCCAAGTAAAACAAGCCAGTCATAAAAAAGACAAATACTATATGATTTCACTCATGAGAAAGGAGAAGTAGTCAAACTCATAGATACAGAAGGTAAAATGATAGTTTCCAAGGGCTGGGGGGAAGGGAAAATGAATATGGAGTTTCAATTTTATAAGATGGAAAGTTGTAAGGATCTGTTGCACAACAAGGTGGATATACTTAACACTGCTGAACAATATACTTAAAAGCGGGTAAGATGGCAAATTTTATGTTTTTTTAACCACAATTAAAATTTTTTTTAAGTTTAAAAATGAATACTAATACTAGAGTAGAGTGTGCCTGTAATCCAATATGACTGGTGTCCTTATGAGAAAATGGTCATGTGAAGACACAGGCATCAAGAGTCTGTGTGAGGATGGAAGCAAACCAAGGAACACCAAGTTGTCAGGCAACCACCATCGGAAGCTAGGAAGAGGCAAGAAAGGATTCCACTACAGGTTTCAGAAGGAACATGGCCCTGCCAGGATCTTGATTTTGGATTTCTAGCTTTTGGAACTGTGAAATAAATCTCTATTGTTTTAAGCTACCCAGTTCATGGTAGTTTGTTACAGAAGTTCTAGGAAATTAATACAAGCGGGGGTGATGTCTTTTTGTTCACTGCTGTATGTTCAGCATCTAACCCAGGGTCTGGAACATAGTAAGTGCTCAGTAAATATATTTGTTGAATTTAAAAAGCACATACAAAAGTAGAATAGCAGTGGTGTGCTCATAAACATTTTAACATCCAACTCTTGGGGGAGGGAGCTGATTTGTGGCATGTGCTGATTTTCATGATGGAAATACTTCCACCATGGCCAATTTCAAGCTACCAATGTGATGTCAGCATTCTTGAAAATTAAAAAATAGGCTGTCCTGAGTAGGTCTTAGGCAGTTTCAGCACACCACTACTAGTACAATAAGCCCTCATTACTCACTATCTGCTTCAACAATTATCAACTCATGGCCAATCTTGTTTCATTTCTACACTCACCCATTTCTCTCCACTTATATAATTTCAAGGCAAATAATATTTTGATGAGTTAAATTTGACTAAAGAAAGTTCATCAGTGACATCTCATTATATGTCTCTAAAAGATAAGGACACTTAAAAAGAATCACAATATCATTATTGTACCTACGGTGTTATAGTTTCTTAATCTAATATCAGGTTATTGTTCATATATCCAGTTGCCTCATAAGTACCCCTTTCTTGCATTGCTTGTCTCAGGATTTAAAAGAGGACCATACAGTGCGATTATTTCCTAGGTGTCTTCATTGACTTAATTTGTAGGTTTCCTCTTTATTTCTTAATTTATTGTTACTTATTTGTTGAAGAAACTGAATCCTTTGCTCTGAAGAGTTTCCCACTGTGTGATTTTGTTGATTTTTTTTTTTTTTTATCAGAAAGCACCTAAGATCTGGTTCTCTCTTTTAGAGTATTAGCCACCCACCACTTAGATAAATACCTAGATATATTAACTCACTAAGGGTTGCAAAATGATGATGTCCTAACATTCATTCTTCATTTATTAGCTGGAATATTTTTATAGAGAATACAAGTCCCTTCTATCTACTCTTTGGTTATGCTGAGGTTCAGTGTTTATGGGAAAAGCTGGATAAAACACATGAATTCTTCCTTTTGTTCACCGTTTTTCAAAATAATGAATTGGTTTACTAGCATCCTTCAACAATGACCAGTTGTTTTTCCTTTAACCTAATCATGAACCCTTGGATTTAAATATATTTGATGGATTTCAGTCTACTGCAGCTAATATTTTCACTGACTGTAATTATCTCATCTTTGTAGATGGAGACCATTCAATCTGACAAGATCCCAGTAATCTTTTTTTGTCCTTGTTTTTTTAAATTGGAGTGTAGCTGCTTTTCAATGATCCTAGTAGTCTTAGATAGATGCCTTAGTGTCTAGTAGGACAAGTTGTTCCATTCTCAAGCTTCTAGACAGGATGTTAATGTCTTCTATCTTCTATCTTTTTACTTTGCTTATGTGTTTTTTTTTGACATGCAAGTTTTAAAGGTTTCTGTGTCATTAAATTTATCTTCCCTTTTTGCTTTTGGATTTTGAGTCATAGGAGAGATTTCCTCACTCTTGGGTTTTAGAGGAAATCACCAATATTTTCTGTACTGATAAATGTTTGCTTGCTTGCTTCATTTAAATTTCTGATTCAGTTGGAATTTATCTTGTTTACGGCATGAAGAATAGATCCAATTTTATCTTTTTTCCTTATGGCTCTCTAGTTATCCCAATATAATTTATTAGTAAGCCCAGTAGTCATGTACAGATGTGAGAGTTAGACCACAAGAAGGCTGAGCACCGAAGAACTGATGCTTTCGAGTTGTGGTGCTGGAGAAGACTCCTGAGAGTCCCTTGGACTGCAAGGAGATCAAACTAATCAATCCTAAAGGAAATCAACCCTGAATATTCATTGGAAAGACTGATGCTGAAGCTGAAGCTCCAGTATTTTGGTCACCTGATGTGAAGAGCAGACTCATTGGAAAAGATCCTGATGCTGGGAAAGATTGAAGGTAAAAGGAGAAGGGGGTGGCAGAGGATGAGATGGTTAGATAGCACCACTGACTCAGTGGACATGAATTTGAGCAAATTCTGGGAGATAGTGGAAGACAGAGGAGTCCGGCGTGCTGCATGGACACGAAGAGTGTCCATGAGGTCACAAAGAGTCAGACATAACTTGGCAAGTGAACAACAAAGCCCATGTTTTCCTCTCTGATTTGAAGATTTACCACTTTTATCTTAAACTAAATTTGCAAATGAAATTGGGTCTCTTTCTGGATTTTATATTCTGTGATTGGTCTATCTTATCATTCTATTTTATTTATAGAGGCTTTATAGTAGATTTTATTATCAGGTGAGTCTAGTGGCTCCTCTCAGGAGCTCTTATTTTTCAGGTGTTTTTTTTTTAATATTCTTACTTGTTTGTTCTTCCTGATTAACTTTGTAACTATTAATTACAGTTTTTTAATAAAGCATGTTTAACCATCTTACAAGCAACCTAACATTTTTTATTAGAAAAAGAAGGTAAAGTTATAACACACTTTCAGCTAAAGGGGTGAGAAAGAATTCATTTTAAATAAATAATTTCAATTTTTACATTGCAATCTCCAATCTATTTAGAATTTTTCCTGGTTTGTGGTGTGAGGAATGAATCCAATTTTATCTTCTGTTTGGAATATTGAAAGGCAAGGTAGGCTGTAGGAAAGAGGCTTCAAACAATTGCTGGAGATATGAGTCAACAGAATCATTGTGAAATTTCATTCACAGAAAACACAACTAGACTTACTACTGCTATACCACCGTTACACCACTGCTATTTATGCTCTGTCCTCTACCCTCATTGACAGGAAATACTGTTCAACAGGAAGCCCTATAATCTAGTCACTTCTGGAGGTCAAGCTGAATGTATATTACCAAGGCAGGGCATGTTGACCCAAAGACTTCTTGGTAGTACTTTTACTGTGTGGTAATGCATTGGATATGCATATCTCCTGCTTTCTGGAGATACTGAGTAATAGTTATCCATTGAATCTTTATTGGACAACTAAGACTACTTATATAAGAAAAGTGTTAATAAGCAGAATTGTACTAACAGAAAAAGAACAGTTCTGGAGAACAGAGTCCTGGGGCACACACAGTCTTGACTTGGGAGATTCCAGCTTCTATTAACATTTTGGGCAAAATCACTAGTCTTGCTGTATAAGCAAAAAATATACATACATGTACACAAGTTGCCCCTTCCAACCAGCAGCATCAAGTGATAAAATGTAAATCGTATTCCTTAATTTTCATCACCCTGGCCCTCACCTTTCTTTTAGATAAAGCATACCATCATCCCCAACTCCATACCAATATTGTGTTTGAGGCCCTCGCCAGAGAACTCCATCTTGAAATGACTCCTAGTCAGCTTGTGTCAAAGAATAGTTTAAGATATTTAAGAGCTAGCCACTAAAATGTTAAGCATACATTCCCTCAGGTTCTCTAAATACAGTTAGATAAAGTACCTGTGACCTGCTTTTGAGAGATAGTATTAAGAAATGGTCACACGAAGCAATTCTGTATCTTCCAGAGAATTATTTGTTGAAAATTATTGCAATACTCATTGTCTTTTAACTAGGAACTCTTAAGAAAACTGCCGTCTAGAATGTAGTACCAGGCAAAAGCTTGTTTCTATGAAAGAAGTGGAGTTGAGATACTAGGAGCTATACATTTTTTTTTTTTTTACTTGATTTGGCTGGTCTTGGTCTCAGGATGCTCAGAAGAAAACTGAATGCTCAATTATGGTCATTATTTCACCCCTGGTTCCTAGTAAATTCTCTTTTCCTATCTCTAGAGTTTTAATATATGTAATTTATATCTTTATTTTCACCACCTGTGGTGCCTAAATCCTTACATCTATTTATTTTACTCTACATTATATCAAATTCTTTAGAAGATGGGGCTTCCCAAGTGGTGCAGTCATAAAAAATTCGGCTGCCAATGCAAGAGACTCCAGAGATGTGGGTTCGATCCCTGGGTTGGGAAAATCCCTGAGGAAATGGCAACCCATTCCAGTAATCTTGCCTGGGAAAGCCCATGGACAGAGGAGCCTGGTGGGCTACAGTTCATGGGGTCGAAAAGAGTCAGATATGACTGAGCACACACAGCATGCAAGGCTATAAATAGGAAATAAATAAATGTAAAATAAACAAACCAGACCTCTTCTAGTGTGACATGAAATTTGAAAGAAAGTGAAAGTCCCTCAGTTGTGTCTGACTCTTTGCGACCCCATAGACTATACAGTTCATGGAATTCTCCAGGCCAGAATACTGGAGTGGGTAGCCCATTCCCTTCTCCAGGGGATCTTCCCAACCCAGGGATCAAACCCAGGTCTCCTGCATTGCAGGCAGATTCTTTACCACCTGAGCCACCAGCGAACCAATTATCACATGTATTTGGTACTTGACTGGACTGCTACTCTTAAAATCTTGACTTGGGCATCTCAATCTGCAGAAGGATATTTTTATGCTTACTCAATTTACAGGCTTCTAAATCTAGAATGGAGCAAAGACTTTTCCTGGTTTTGGTGGGGGGATTGAGTGGGGTGGTAGATTGTTGTTGCATCTTTAAACTTGGGCTCATGATCAACTTACCTTTGGTTATAGAAAATTTGTATGATGCAAGAAGACTGGGATCATGTCAGAGGGAATTGTTGAGTGTTCCTATAAGCAGCTTGCATCATGTATCATTCTAATGTGGCAAAGAGTTAGTATTGCAACCGGTGATTTTAAGCATCAAGAAAAAGATAGGAAAGGTGTGAAGGAGGTGAGAGCAAGGACACTGGCAGTAATAGTTAGCAGGTGGGAACAGATTAAGAGGAGAATTGAAGGCCCTAAGCAGAGTGCATGATAGAGTGACCCAGGTGTGAGAACTATATGCACTGAAGTAAGCAAGTAAAATAACAAAAGAGCATTAATAAACCCTATTCACATAGAGTACTCCCACCTTTCATATTCCAGCTCCAAACAACCTCCTCCTGAGTTAAGCATCTCCTCCTCTCTTTCCACAGGCATTTAGAAATAATCTCTTCTTTGTCTGACGTTGTGTAGCACATCATTCATACTGATTTTATAGCTCTTAGCACTTTTTACTGTGTTTGTGGGTTCCTGTCCTTCCCTCCTTGAGGGCAATTTGTTCATCTTTACTACTTAGATGCCTGGCTATGCTCCTGGGCTGTATATAGAGTTGTTAGCAGTTTGTTGAATAATGAATGTCACGATGAGTAACAGTGCAGACTGAATCCATATTGCCTGTTCAGTGTTGGTTGGTGTCTTAAACACTAATGGACCCGACTGTTGGCCTATAAAAAAGTTGGACAATTTGAAACCACAGCTGTCTCATTTAAACTGAACTTCATGGAGCCCCTTTGGTGTAGTTAAAGATCTCTTGATGCTTTGAAAGCGGTGACCTTTATGTGTTGGTGAGCATCAGGCTTTGGGGAAGGAATATGGCTTTCCAGGCCGATGTCCCATATTTTAACTAACTGGTATGCCAGGGACAGACTGAAATGCCTTTCTCCCCACCTTCATGATGACCTCACTTCAGAAGAGGTGACAACTTTTGTGTTGATTATAACTTTTCTAAAAACTCCGTTCAGTGAAAGCCTCCTGTCAGGCTTTTCTTACAATGGGACCAGTAACTTGGTCTTCCTGATTGTCACTCTCCACTTTTGCCGTGAACTCTGACTGTCTCTATGTGGCCACTCTGGTGGCTGTGGATGAGCCTAGTCCACATTTCTTTCTCCTTTGGTGGAAGACAATTGTCTTCTTTTTAACCCCCAGTGGTGCTTCATTGGAAAGGTACAGAAGTGGAGGGTTACATAGCTGTAGTCTTGTGAAAGGGGCTTCCTCAAGAGGCGAGTGATTGTCTCCTCACATGACATTCTTCCCCAGAATCACTGTTTCAAAAACAATAATGTTTTTGTTTTTGTCATAATATTTCTGGAGATCTTCAGAAACCCCTATTTCTCATACTGGGCTAGCCATCTGGACCTAAATGAAACTGACTCAGTCATGTGTGTTGCTGGCCTCTCCCTCAGCAGAACTTTATGCCCCTAGTCCCTCAAGCATTCAGGCCGTTTCTTTTGGCTTACCAAGATATGCTTGCAGGATAGGCTCTTGTGTAAGTTATTTCTTATTTGCATTAAGGTATCAAGTGTCATCTTTTTTCAAAATTATTTTCATACTGTCATCTCCATTTGTTTAGTAAAATAGCATCCCACTCCCTGCTTTTATTATCTTTTTCTTCAAATTCACATGTCAAGAAATAATTAGGGGAGAAATTGGGAGGTAGGTGGTAATTCTCTGGGTATCTTTGACATATTAATTTGGCTATTTCATATTCCATCTAAATGCCCTGTTAAGATCTAGAATAGGAGCCAGATTTCCTGAACCTCAAGATAATGTCCTATATACCTCATAAACTACTGGGTAAAAATGAAAGTTTTGGGATACTAAAGATAATATTCTCTTACAGAGCATTGCCTGCCCCCTCCAGAATGTCCTTATAATTTAATTGATCACTCTAAGCTGGACATTCATTCAAGACAAGCAGATGCTGCCATGTCACTGAAGAAGGGATTAAGCCTCTGCTGACATCTTTATTTTAAGACTTCTGACCTCCAGTAGTATAAGATAATAAATGTTCAGTGCTTTAAGCCACTGTTTGTGATGATTTGTTACAGAAACCAAAGAAAATTAATACAGAGCTCATGCTTTTGACTACTTGGCCTTGGTGTCTTGGTGGTGGTTTAGTCACTTCAGTCATGTCCAACTCTTTGTGACCCCAAGGACAATAACCTGCCAGGCTCCTTTGTCCATGGTGTCTTAGTGAAAGTGAAAGTTGCTCAGTCCTGTCCAACTCTTTGCAACTATACAGTCCATGGGATTCTTGGATGCCTACAAAAGGAGAACCTATGGCATACCGGTCCATCCTAAGGAAAAAAAAAAAGCCTTTCAGTGGTCCCAAACCTAACCACTAAGTATATATGTGTAGCTCAGACTTACCAGTGGGAGATACTTAGTTTTGTTTTCACCTTGAATTATGATCAAAAGCTCTTAAATCATCTTTAGAAAGTATAAGAGGGAGAAAGATTCACTTTACCCCAAAATGATCCTTTGAAAATAATAGTTACTGTGGTATCTGGTCTCCATCCACTAGATGTCAGGAGAGACAATGTCAAGGCTCCTACTGACTGCTTCAACTTTCTACTGGGGTAGCGTTCCTGATGAAACTGAAAAGCAAACAGTTGCAGAAATTATATAGTAATGGACATGTAAAATTCAGACAGGATACAATAATACTCTAAATTGTTGTTTTGTAATATGTACAGCAAAATATACTAGTCTGTGTTCTCATGATGCCAAATGAAATATTGCCAGCTCTTTTAAAGTGTTTGTGATAGCCCACAGAGGATTTCCTGGGCATTTCCCACTGGCCTGAGGCTTAACCTGTCCTTTTTGCCCTTTCAAACAGCACTTTACCTAGGAAGTTTCTTAGCAGCTTAGCACAAGGGAATTTTATTTATTGGTTTGTGTAAGGTAGATCATTTCGTGCCTCTGAGTGTTCAAGTGAGGGAAGGCATTATGTTTTTAGGAACACTTGATTTGCTTTTTCAGAAGATCTAAGCAATTTGTTCTAGATCCTGTCTGCTCTCTGTTCTCAAACTGACCAGCTTGGTTCTGACTGACTACAATTTTCTCTTTAAGTTCCACTTGTTTTGATTTGCTCCTGGGTCAGACGGGGTGGGTATAGTAAGAGGGCACAGAAAGGTTAGACACAAATAAAGATCAGAAATAAGAAAGGTTAAAGGCACTAATGTCAAATGATTTATCAGCATGGCAACTGGGGTCAAGAGAGCAGAAGCAAAAACACCAAAAAAAAAAAAAAATGTACAGCACTTCTTGCTGACTGTGTGTGTGTGTGTGTGTGTGCGCGCGCATGCACATGGGTTGGGTGGATTCCTAGGGTAAAAAACAAGTCACAGATTTGTCCATGGGATACCTGATCACAAATCACCCAAAAACTGCCTGTTGGTTATAGAAACAGCCTGAATCAATAAATTGGACCAGAGCTCCTAAGCGAGTTATGTCTATTCTAAATACAGTGGAAAGCTGACCTTTTTATTAATCAGTCCTGTTATTCCACCTCAGTGTCCCTAAAATCATGTGGTCTTTTCAGACCCTGGTGGCTCAGACAGTAAAGAATCTACCTGCAATGCAGGAAGACAGGAGACCCAGGTTGGATCCCTGGGTTGGGAAGATCCCCTGGCGAAGGAAATGGCAACCCACTCCAGTATTCTTGCCTGAAGAATTCCATGAGCCTGGTGAGCTACAGTCCATGGGGTCATAAAGAGTGGAACACAACAGAGGGACTAGCACTTTCACTTTCTTTCACCATACTTTTTAGGCCTTCTAATGATATAGTATAGTTTTTTAAGCTTTCTTTCTATTCATGAATCTTGCTGAATATTTCTTGTTTTGTATCTGTAAAACTTTCTGGATTTTCTTTCTTCTTAACTTATGCATGCTCTCAGATCATCTTTGTTTAACTGTCTTGAGTCATCTATGATAGCTTAACGTTCTCTTCCTATATTTTTCCTATATTCAGTATCAGTATGCTAAAGCTTTACATTCACCCAAAGCTTGTTGAAAGAGGGATATTTTGAGCTATTATCCCCCTATATCTACACTTTTAGTGCTCTTTTAACTTTTATTCATTGTAAACTAATTAATTTTTGAATAAGTAATACATGCATGTGGTGAAAACTCAAACACTAAAAAGACATAAATAAATATGTTTTTTGGGAAAAAAAAAAACTCAAAAAGTGAGAAGTTTTCCTCCCATCATAACCCCAGCCATTTCATACCCTTCCCCAGAAGCAATAACTACTACCAGTTTCTTGTTTATTCTCCAAAGGTATTCTAAGCATTTATACAATATACACAGTAACATACTTTACATACTCTTCTACACCCAACATTTTTCATTTAACATTATTTTAGAGGTAGTTAATATCACTGCATGTAGAAATGCTTGATTCACTGTTTGAATTAACCATAATTTATTGATTAACATCTAGGTGGTTTCCAATCTTCTTATTATAGTATTAGTCATTCAGTTGTGTCCAGCTCTTTTGCGACCCCGTGGACTGTGGCCCGCCAGGCGCCTCTGTCCATGGAATTCTATAGGCAAGAATACTGGAGTGGGTTGCCATTCCCTTCTCTGGGGGAATCTTCCCGACCCAAGGATCAAACCTGGGTCTCCCATGTTGCTGGCAGATTCTTTACCGTTTGAGCCACCAGGGAAGCCCCTTGCTATTATAAACATTGTTTTAATATGTATCTTTGTAGTCTTTCTTTTTTAATTTGTTTTTTAATTGAAGGATAATTGCTTTACAGAATTTTGTTGTTTTCTGTCAAACCTCAACATGAATCAGCCATAGGTATACATATATCCCCTCCCTTTTGAACCTCCCTCCCATCTCCCTCCCCATCCCACCCCTCTAGGTTGATACAGAGCCCCTGTTTGAGTTTCCTGAGCCATACAGCAAATTCCCATTGGCTATCTATTTTACATATGGTAATGTAAGTTTCCATGTTACTCTTTCCATACATCTCACCCTCTCCTCCCCTCTCCCTGTGTCCATAAGTCTATTTTCCAAGTCTGTTTCTCCATGTTGCCCTGTAAATAAGTTCTTCAGTACCATTCTTCTAGATTCCATATATATGTTAGAATACAATATTTATCTTTCTCTTTCTGACTCACTTCACTCTGTATAATAGGTTCTAGGTTCATCCACCTCATCAGAACTGACTCAAATGTGTTCCTTTTTATGGCTGAGTAATATTCCATTGTGTATATGTACCACAACTTCTTTATCCATTCATCTGTCGATGGACATCTAGGTTGCTTCCATGTTCTAGCTATTGTAAATAGTGCTGCAATGAACAATGGGATACATGTGTCTTTTTCAATTTTGGTTTCCTCAGGGTATATGCCTAGGAGTGGGATTGCTGGGTCATATGGTGGTTTTATCCCTAGTTTTTTAAGGAATCTCCATACTGTTCTTCCATAGTGGCTGTATCAATTTACATTCCCACCAACAGTGCAAGAGTGTTCCCTTTTCTCCACACCCTCTCCAGCATTTATTGTTTGTAGACTTTTTGATGATGGCCATTCTGACCTGTGTGAGGTGATATCTCATTGTAGTTTTGATTTGCATTTCTCTAATAATGAGTGATGTTGAGCATCTTTTCATGTGTTTGTTAGCCATCTGTATGTCTTCTTTGGAGAAATGTCTGTTTAGGTCTTTTCCACTTTTTGATTGGGTTGTTTGTTTTTCTGGCATTGAGTTGTACAAGCTGCTTGTATATTTTGGAAATTAATCCTTTGTCAGTTGTTTCATTTGCTATTGTTTTCTCCCATTCTGAGAATTGTCTTTTCACCTTGCTTATAGTTTCCTTTGCTGTGCAAAAGCTTTTAAGTTTAATCAGGTCCCACTTGTTTACTTTTGTTTTTATTTCCATTACTCTAGGAGATGGATCATAGAGGATTTTGCTTTGATTTATGTCATCAAGTGTTCTGCCTGTTTTCCTCTAAGAGTTTTACAGTTTCTGGTCTTACATTTAGGTCTTTAATCCATTTTGAGTTTATCTTTGTGTATGGTATTAGGAAGTGTTCTAATTTCATTCTTTTACATGTAGCTGTCCAGTTTTCCCAGCACCATTTATTGAAGAGGCTGTCTTTGCCCCATTGTATATTCTTGCCTCCTTTGTCAAAAATAAGGTGCCCATAGGTGCATGGGTTTATTTCTGGGTTTTCTATCTTGTTCCATTGGTCTATATTTCTGTTTTTGTGCCAGTACCATACTGTCTTGATGACTGTAGCTTTGTAGTATAATCTGAAGTCAGGAAGGTTGATTCCTCCAGCTCCATTCTTCTTTCTCAAGACTGCTTTGGCTATTCAGGGTCTTTTGTGTTTCCATATGAATTGTGAAACTTTTTGTTCTAGTTCTGTGAAAAATGTCATTGGTAATTTGATAGGATCACATTGAATCTGTAGGACTGCATTTGGTAGTATAGTCATTTTTACAATATTGATTCTTCCTACCCAGGAACATGGAATATCTCTCCATCTGTTTATGTCATCTTTGATTTCTTTCATTAGTGTCTTATACTTTTCTGTGTCTTTGTCTCCTTAGGTAAGTTTATTCCTAGATATTTAATTCTTTTTGTTGCAATGGTGAATGGGATTGATTCTTTAATTTCTCTTTCTGATTTTCATTGTTAGTATATAGAAATGCAAGTGATTTCTGTGTATTGATTTTGTATCCTGCAACTTTGCTAAATTCACTGATTAACTCTAGTAATTTTCTGATACTATCTTTAGGGTTTTCTATGTACAGTATCATGTCATCTGCAAACAGTGAGAGCTTTACTTCTTCTTTTCCAATCTGGATTCCTTTTATTTCTTTTTCTTCTCTGATTGCTGTAGCTAGGACTTCCAAAACTATGTTGAATAATAGTGGTGAAAGTGGACACCCTTGTCTTGTTCCTGATCTTAGGGGGAATGCTTTCAGTTTTTCACCATTGAGAATAATGTTTGCTGTAGGCTTATCATATATGGCCTTTACTATGTTGAGGTAGGTTCCTTCTATGCCCATTTTTTGAAGAGTTTTAATCATAAATGGGTGCTGAATTTTGTCAAAGGCTTTTTCTGCATCTATTGAGATTATCATATGATTTTTATCTTTCAATTTGTTAATACAGTGTATCACATTGATTGATTTGCATAAACTGAAGAATACTTACATTCTTGGAATAAACCCATCTTGATCATGGTGTATGAGCTTTTTGATGTGCTGCTGAATTCTGTTTGCTAAAATTTTGTTGAGGAGTTTTGCATCTATGTTCATCAGTGATACCTTCACCTTCTCCCAGAGTCCAAAAGTCTGTTCTTTAAAATATGCTTACTCTTGAAATATGAGTACTTTTGTTCTCTGTCTGAGCCTGTCCCATCTACATCTATTTTGAGGCTTAGATTAAAAGCTCTGGAGTAATAGAAACCATTTTTGTACAAATGGAAGTCTCATTTTTTGATGGGCATCTAGAAAATGCTCACTGATAATATCATGTTTTTCCTTTCATTATGTTAATTCTTGACTAGAAGTTAGGTGAAAGCATATTTAATATGGGACCAACTTCTATTTTCCATATAATGCTCCAAAAATGAATTTCAGAGCTATATGTCAGGTAACTAACTATTCAATGATATTTTGATACTGAATCACACCAAATCTTTATTTTCTGTGAACAATTTACTGTTAAGTATGTATTACTTAATGGGGTAATCATCTAATAATTACTTTAACCAACAGTACAAAGGGAATAGAGTAGGGAAAGATTTGATTTCTGGTGAGTAATAAAAGTCTTTGTGGAACAACTGCTATTTATAGGGCTGGATGGAATTTGACAGAGATAGAGGCAGGAAGGGCAAGACATTTCTGTCAAAGGGGATAAAATATGCTAAAATCTAGAAGTGGTAAGGTACCAGGTATGTTCACTGAATTGTCAGTCCAGTTTGGTTGGGGTGTGGGTTACATGAATAAAAATAGCAGGCAATTGGGTTTAAAAATTAACCTCGCAAATGCAAAGCTTAATGAAGGTTTTGAAAGACAGACTGAGGAGTTGCTACTTCTCTAGGCATTAGGATGATAAAAGGTTTTGACATTATGAAAAATGTTAAACATATACAGTAAATAGAACTATTGCTGATTCCTTATGTAGCCATCAGCCTACTGTAGCAGTTGTGATCTTTTAACTACTCTTGTTTCATCTACATGTCCCATTTTCACCATATAATTTTGAAGGAAATCCCAGATGTCCTATCCTTTCATATACAAATATTTCAGTATATGTCTCTAAAATATAAGGATTTTTTTACAAAAACATAATCATGATGTCAAGATATAACCACACCTAAGAGAACTGATGATACATATTTCCTTAGAATGATTAAAGAAAGGCATGCCATCACCAGTGCAGTGCTCAACCCAGAAAAAAAATCATGGTTGCTCCCCCAAGTATAAAATATTGTGTTATTTAATTGAATGAACTTGATGTTGTGTAGAGAGTTACCTAAATGCAGATAACAGAAATGAACCATTTTTTATGAGTGGTGAATGCGATAAGTCACTTCACTGACACAGAGTCATTTAAAGATTTTTTTTAAAAGCATGCAATTACATCAGAAGCAGAGCTTGGAAATGATGCTTCTCAGAAGGGAAAATGGCATCGTCAATTTTCATTAAAATCAAACCGACAAAATAATTTTCTCAACCTTTTAAAGTCTTTCATAGAAATAACAGAGCTTTCTTTCTTTCAGTCTTTGGTACCTTTGCCTGGAACTGCCCAAGAAAGAGAGTGATTTTTTTTTTAAAAGACTAAGGTTAAAGAGACATAATTAAAAGAAAAGAAAAAATTAAATAGCTCAGTGTCCCAATAAATTGTGTCCTCCTAAGGAAACTACATTATATTAGAATAGATTATTATCTGGGGGTTCATTGGGAAAGTGCTGCTATCATGGTGGAAATGCAATTACATTGTGTTGGATGTTGATGAAGAGAAGGCCATTGAAGCCCAAAAGCCTCCTTATTCCCCTGTGTGCCTTTATCCCTGTGACATTAGCCACCTGGAGCCCTGTTTGTTCAGTTGCCCATCTGATAAAATATCCAATCTCCTCATTTCCTGTGCGGTGGAAAATTATTTTATTCGGCAAGTGATTGAACCCTTCTTTGGAATGGAAATCACTGATGTGTTTGAGACAATGTATTTGGTGCAAAGCACAGACGAGTTCTTATATTCCTTTTTCTAGCAGACCTTGCCCAAAGCCTGCTGTGTTTTTTTTTTTTTTTAAAGACAATAGAAGTTCTAAATGGGTTAGGTAGAGCAGAGATTGCTTTAGAATGTAAATGGTTTCTTTATTTAACTTTATTTTCTGAAGACTTACTCTTCTTTAATGGGAGAAAGATGGGAGAGAGGGAAAAAAAAGCATCCCTTAGAACATCTCAGTTTTAAGTGTGATTCAGCCCTTCTGTGAGGTCACAAAGCCATTCAAATCTAAGGGGACAGTTGCACATTATAGCGCAATGCTGATGCTTGTGCTGAATGACTTTGCATTCAAGATGGTTAAAAATGGGATATGTGCACTCTAAGAAAATTTGCCCTTTCTTTGAAATATAGTAATCCCAATGAGAAATAGAGACTTCTGAGTGTAGGAGGCTGAACTCAGCATATATTTTATCTTTCCTCATTTTCTTGTTCTAACAGGCCTTGCTTTTGCTCTTTGTGTTGAATGGGTTATGGCTTGTTCTCTATTATTCTGTCGCTAACTTTCAGTTTATGCAAACTCAGTTCCTTTAGATGATAAGGCTCACTCATCCTTCTGCCTAGCATGGAGATGAGCAAAATTTGACCAGATCAGACTAAATAGATGTCAACTCTGGTCACAGCCCCTTTATCTATAGTTTGGACTTCCAGCAATTTAACTGGGCCTCTGGAAGATGGCCAGAACCTGGAAAGAAATAAAGAAGGCCTTTGAGAGTTGGAAAGAACTATCACAGAGGCCATGGACTTTACCCTGTAGGAGAAGCACCAGGAGAGGCAGGCAGATCCTTCTTTAATCAGTAACCTTATTTGGTACACAGTTCTAATAGACTTCAACACCTGGCCTGCTGGCCCACAGCAAATTAGATGAGAGGCTATTAGCAGCAGGTCCACTGAGAGCCAGAAGAAATAATAGCCAAAGCTTGGAATGCAAGGGAGGAGTAGAATTTTAAAAGACATATACAAATACCCCAAAAAGCTCAGCAGTCTGAGGCCATTGAATGAAAAGGAAAACAGCTGTGTGGGCCATCAAAGCCCCAAGCAGATCTTCTCCTTTAAGACTAGGAGCTATCTTTCCTCTCTGTCTATATGTGTTCCCAGCACTTAAGTCCATTAAGTTGTATAAGATAGATTCTATTCACTCTATTCTGATTAAGAAAGCAGGAAAAAAAATTTCATCCTTAAAAAATGTAATTAAAGGACACGTGAGTAAATCCCTGACCACAGGATTACTGGATCTTATGGTCTGTTTATATTTAACTTTATTAGAAACTGCTAAACTTTTCCGAAGTGACTGTACCATTTTGCATTGCCATCAGCAATGTTTCAGTTTCCATTGCTCTGAAGCCTCATCAGCATTTGGTATTATTATTAGGCTTTAGGCATTTTAATACTCTAATAGATACATAGTGGCATATTATTTTGGTTTTAATTTATATTTATCTAACCACTTATGATATGGAGTATCTTTTCATGTGCTTATTTGCTATCGGTATATCTCCTTTGGTGAAGTATTTGTTCAAATGTTTTGCTTTTTTAAGAATTGGGTTACTTTTTTCTCCTTATTATTGAATTTTCAGAGTTCTTTATACATTCTGGGTACAAACCTTTTATCAGATCAGTATTTACTCAAGTGAAGTGAAAGTTTATATTCACATAAAAACCTGTATATAAATGTTTCTAGTGGCTTTATTCATAATTGCTGAAAACTGGAAACAATCCAAATATCTTGCAACTGGTGAATAGTTAAAAAAAACTGTAGTACCTCTGTAAAATGGACTACTACTACTCAGCAATAAAAATGAGCAAACTCCTGATTCACACAACAATATGGATGAAACTCCAGTGCCTTATGTGAAGTAAAAGAAGTCGGGTTCAAATTGCTATATATTGTCTGATTCCACTTATGTGACAGTCTAGAAGAGGCCAAACTATAAGGTCAGAAAACAGATCAGTGGTTACCAGGAGCTGTGGGATGGGAACAGGGGTTGACTACAAAAGGGCAAGTAGGAAGGACATTTGAAAGGTGACAGAACTATTTTTTATTAACATATTGATTTTGTTGGTGCTTTGTCAACACTCATAGATCTAACATGACAGAATGTGAATTTTATTCTGTATAAATCATGCCTCAGATTTTAAAAAGGACAAAAGGAAGAATTGAAGGTATCAAAAGGAAGTAAGCTTTAAAGTCACTTGTTTGACTAAGTATGAATAGAATGCTAGATTTCTAATTTATATTCACTCAAAACTTTGATATAGTTCCATTTATTCTGGCATCTAGTATTACTGCTAAAAGTCTAGAAAGCTTATTATCTTAGTGATTTTTTTTTTTAATTTTCTTGAATGAGGCTTGAAACTTCTAATTCAATTCTGAGAATATGAAGAAATACTATGTCATTAAAAAAACCCAGGAAATTAACATGTGATACAGTATTATTAACTAAAGTACAGATTTTGTTCAAATTTCACAAAATTTTATGCTAGTGTCCATTATTTGTTTTCATACCTTATTCAAGATTCCACATTGTATTTAGTTGCATTGAGCAGCTTCAGCTGCATGCAACAAATTCTGATAAATTCTCTTTTCATTTTTATTCTGTTACAAATATTTTCTAATTTTCCTTGTTATGGCTTCTTAGATACACCCATCATTTAAAAGTGGACATTTAATTTCCAAAATACATGGGATTTTTAAAAGTATCTTTGATATTAATTTCTCATTTTGATATTAATTTCTCATTTAAATGCTTTCTTCTCTGCAATCACCCTCTGTGTTTTTTCAGTCTTTTAACTTTATTGAGGCTTTCAATGGCTAAGTCAAAGATCTCTCTTGGTAAATGTCACATTGCACTTGAAAATATGTGGGTTATTTTCAAATATCTTTTGATATTGATTTCTAACATAATTCCACAGTGATAAGAGAACAGACTCTGTATGATTTCAATACCTTTAGACCATGAAATTTTTGCACCTTGTTTTATGTCCCTGGATATGTTCCAGTGTCCTCCTGTTTATAGTCTATGGGAACTTGAATAGAATTTGTATCCTGCTGTTGTGTGAAAATTGTATAAAATCTTAATTATGTTGAATTGGTTCATAGTGCTTTTCAGGTCTACTATATCTTTCTACTTTTCTGTCTATTCATTCTATTAATTTTTGAGAGTTTAATCTGATACTTTAATATTGAAAATCCAACTAAAAATCTTAATTTATCTACTTAAAAAATAATTGTAATATATAGTGGAACTATATGTAACTTTGTTCTGTATTTTCCAAGTCTTCTGTAAATGTGTTATCATACTTTCATAATTTAAAAAATAAAAAAGAAATAGAAACTTGTGAAAGATACACTATGGCTACCTTTCAAGGGGCATTCAGTAAGCTAGAGTATTAAACTAGTCATTAGAATTCTATAAAATGTTTAATCCTGTTTTGAGGGGAACAAAAAATGTTAATTACTTGATTTGAACTTGCAGGGAATTGTAAATGCAGCAGCATCAGGCCTTTGTTTAGCAGTGAGTTATTCATGTGATAGAGACACAGTTATGGTGGAAGAAGGGAGGAGAGAAAACTGGTCATCAAAAATAATCATGGGCTTCTCTGATTTTTCCTTAGGTCATATGTATACAAACACAGACATGAATTACACTCTATTTTCCCCTTTTCTTTCTTATCCTCCTCTTCTTCCTAGACCCATCAGTCCATCCTTCACTTTGGAGCCACATCTCTGTGAACCAATAGCTCAGTCTCACAGTTTTACTTATTTCCTATGAATATTCCTACCTGTGTGAATTTGCTCATATTGGTCCCTTTGCCTAATATACCCTACCCCGGTGACTCCCCTAATCTCTGATAGGCAAAATATATCTTTCAAGATCCAACTCAAAACCTGCCTCCTGCATGATCAATCACCCCATTTATAAGTGAATTTTCCCTCTGTGTACTTAGTAGAGTGGCAGAGAATGCTTATTGCTTTGACTCCAAAGGCAGGAAGTAAAATAAAAGAACAAATATGTGCACATTACAGATGCTGGAGAAATGTTGAATGATGAATGCGGATCATTTGTTTGAAGCAGTAGAGTGTAGTGGTTAATAGCATGGAGGTGCCACTTTGCTTAAGTTTGAATATAAATACTACCAGCTCTGTGGTATACTGCAAGAATACACAGAAGAACTGTACAAAAAGATCTTCACAACCCAGATAATCATGATGGTGTGATCACTCACCTAGAACCAGACATCCTGGAATGTGAAGTCAAGTGGACCTTAGGAAGCATCACTACAAACAAAGCTAGTGGAGGTGATAGAATTCTAGTTGAGCTATTTCAAATCCTGAAAGATGATGCTGGGAAAGTGCTGCACTCAATATGCCAGCAAATATGGAAAAATCAGCAGTGGCCACAGGACTGGAAAAGGTCAGTTTTCATTCCAATCCCAAAGAATGGAAATGCCAAAGAATGCTCAAACTACCGCACAATTGTATTCATCTCACACGCTAGTAAAGTAATGCTCAAAATTCTCCAAGTCAGGCTTCAGCAACACGTGAACTGTGAACTTCCAGATGTTGAAGCTGGTTTTAGAAAAGGCAGAGGAACCAGAGATCAAATTGCCAACATCCGCTGGATCATCGAAAAAGCAAGAGAGTTCCAGAAAAACATCTGTTTCTGCTTTATTGACTATGCCAAAGCCTTTTGACTGTGTGGATCACAATAAACTGTGGAAAATTCTGAAAGAGATGGGAATACCAGACCACCTGACCCACCTCTTGAGAAACCTGTATGCAGGTCAGGAAGCAACAGTTAGAACTGGACATGGAACAGACTGGTTTCAAATAGGAAAAGGAGTACATCAGGGCTGTATATTGTCACCCTGCTTATTTAACTTATATTCAGAGTATATCATGAGAAACGTTGGGCTGGATGAAGCACAGGCTGGAATCAAGATTGCTGGGAGAAATATCAATAACCTCAGATATGCAGATGACACCACCCTTATGGCAGAAAATGAAGAGGAACTAAAAAGCCTCTTGATGAAAGTGAAAGAGGAGAGTGAAAAAGTTGGCTTAAACTCAACATTCAGAAAACTAAGATCATGGCATCCAGTCCCATCACTTCATGGGAAATAGATGGGGAAACAGTGGCTGACTTTATTTTGGGGGGTTCCAAAATCACTGCAGATGGTGATTGCAGCCAATGAAATTAAAAGATGCTTGCTCCTTGGAAGGAAAGTTATGACCAACCTAGACAGCATATTAAAAAGCAGAGACATTACTTTGCCAACAAAGGTCTGTCTAGTCAAGGCTATGATTTTTCCAGTAGTCATGTATGGATGTGAGAATTGGACTACAAAGAAGGCTGAGTGCTCAAGAATTGATATGTTTGAACTGTGGTGTTGGAGAAGACTCTTGAGAGTCCCTTGGACTGCAAGGAGATCCAACCAGTCCATCCTAAAGGAGATCAGTCTTGGGTGTTCATTGGAAGGACTGATGTTGAAGCTGAAACTCCAATACTTTGGCCACCTGATGCAAAGAGCTGACTCATTTGAAAAGACCCTGATGTTGGGAAAGATTGAGGGCAGGAGGAGAAGGGGACAGAGGATGAGATGGTTGGATGGCATCATCGACTCAATGGACATGAGTTTGGGCTGGCTCCTGGAGTTGGTGATGGACAGGGAGGCCTTGGCGTGCTACGTTTCAAGGGTTGCAAATAGTCCGACATGACTGAGCGCCTGAACTGAACTGAACTGAACTGAACTGAACTGAACTACCAGCTCTGTGGTATACTGGCTATATGGGGCAAATTAACCTTGAAGTCTCAATTTTCTTATCCATAAACTGGCATTAATAACAGCACCTACCTGGAGTTGTGAATTAATCCAGGTGGCTCAGAGGGTAAAGAATCTGCCTGCAACGCAGGAGACTCTGGATCAGTCCCTGAGTCGGGAAGATTCCCTGGAGGAGGGCATGGCATCCCACTCCAGTGTTCTTGCTGGAGAATCCCATGGACAGAGGAGCCAGGCGGGCTACAGTCCATGGGGTCGCAAAGAGCTGGACACGACTGAAACAACTGAGCACACAGGCACTGTGTTACGTAGCTGGCGTATCGGTAGCCCCATGTGAGTGTCGGTTTTATTATTTTGAAGGCAACCTTAGTACCTACAACTAATTCTAATCAGGCTAAATTGTCAATTCAAAGGATGTGTTGGTTTTCAAGGGGATATTGCCATTAGGAGATGTAGAAATATAAGATGGCATTTATATTCATCCCATCCAGGTGTGTCAGAAGGATCATCACCACTGGTTCCATTATGGATTCTGACCTAGTTGCTCAGTCATGTCCAACTCTTTGTGACCCCATGGACTGTAGCCGGCCAGGCTCCTCTGTCCATGGGGATTCTCCATGCAAGAATACTGGAGTGGGTTGCCATTTCCTTCTCCAGGGGATCTTCCTGACCCAGGGAATGAACCCGGGTCTCCAGCATTGCAGGCAGATTCTTTACCATCTGAGCCGTTAGGGAAGCCCAAGGATTCTAACCTAACTTGATGGCAATATATCATTGCAGCCCTTCATAATAGAACTTTAAAGGGGGTTGCACTGGTGAAGGCAGAGGCAGGGGTAAACCAGCTGCTATACCGATCTCTCTGAAGAGAGCCCTTAGAGCTGAACTGTTAAACTTGCAGCCATTTGATATTCTAGGCAGCTGCCTGACACTGAA
Organism: Odocoileus virginianus; assembly: GCF_023699985.2. Taxonomy (NCBI): domain Eukaryota; kingdom Metazoa; phylum Chordata; class Mammalia; order Artiodactyla; family Cervidae; genus Odocoileus; species Odocoileus virginianus. The sequence continues at coordinate 10,723,263 of NW_027224263.1, read as the reverse complement.
CTTTGGTGCCCCACAGTGTAATTAACAGGCATACACACAGCTGTCTTGTCAGACAGTTGGCCAGACTTGGCAGCGCCCGCTGCAGTGGCGGGGTAGTGGCAGGGAGCACCCAAGATATGTTCACCACCTTGGGCATGGAGTTTTCCCATCAGCTCCATAAATCACACTGCAGCTGCACCCTGAGCACTTCTCAAGGCAGTGTGCCTGTTAATTTCTTAGAGTGGACCACCTACATTCCTCAATTCATAATGGGTTTCCATTCTCTAGCTTATCCAACAACAATCCCACTAGCTTGAACGCCTCCTCGATGCTATCAGTGTCAGCTGTGACTGGCTCATTAGCTTTTTTTGTTTTTAATTCCCCTCTAAACCACACAAAGACAAGACTTTTCATCCCTGTTACCACAGGCCAGATAAATCTTGCTCGGGGAAGGAAGTGTAAGAGGAAGGGTGATGTCAGGAAAAAAGCACGGGACTTGGAATCAGGAGACCTCCCTTTTTCTTTTAGCTCATTAGTTATGTGACCTTGAGAAAGTTGTTTGTTCTCTCTGGAACTTTGTACCTTAATGTGTACAATTAAGAAAGTTAAGGTTAGAGAGGGCTTTCTGGGATATTTGTGGCTTTGGGTTTCCACTACCCTTAAACCGTTTCAGCAACTCTGGATCTTGAATGCAATGAAACCCTGTATAAGAATCTCAGAACTGTCCCTACCCTGAAACTGCTCCTTGCTAAATAACCAACTCTTTTGCAAACTAGGATTCATGTCTATGAAACTTCCAGTCTACTTTGCTTTCTAGCCTTTCTTAAGGGTGCTGCATAATCCTAACATGGGGCTGTATTCAGAATGCTCCAGCAGCTTTTGCTGAAACGTTCAAGAATGACCAGATCAATTCTAAGCCCAGTTTTGCTACTCCGTTTAGGGTATACTCCTACCCTGGTCTTGCTCATCTATGTTATGGTTTTGACTTTTTATCTGTGTCAGCCATCCGGCTTCTAGTTTGAGAAACACTCTATTGATTTTAGCTAGGCTCATTTAGCTCATTTCCCTTGTGGGGAAATGTTGTCTCACACTAGGGGCCTCCCCTAGAGCCAGAGGAACTGGCCCCTCCCTGACAGCCTCACTCAGTGACCTCTGCACATCCTTACCCAATTGAAATCAGGTTGGGAGTGCCTGAAAAGATCAACAGCCTTAGGGTGTGTGTGGTCAGAAGGCTGAGACTCAGTAGACTCTAGTACTGCTGATTTTGCCTTGGGGGGTGAGAGATGTTTGTGGGTAAGAGTCAATTATGTGCATCTCTCCCCAGCTGCATTCAGTCATACCTGAATTGATACCTGTATGTTGGCTAGGGTGGGAGTATTTTCAATCTGTTTTCTTTCTTTTGTTCAGATTAGATAATTTCTGTTGATCTGTCTTTTAAGATCATTGGCTCTTTCCTCTGTCATCTCCAATCCGCTATTGCTCCCTTGGAGTGAGTTTCTAATTTTGGTTATTGTGTTTTTCAATTCTAAACTTTACATTTTCTTCTTTGTCTTTCTTTTCTTTTTTTTTTTTTTTTGAGACTTTCCCTTTTTCCAGTTGTCTCAAAAATATTCATGGCTGCTTCCAAGACCATTTTTATAATAGCTGTTTCAAAGTTACTATCAGATAATTACATCTGTGTTATTTTGACGCTGGCATCTGTTGATTGTTTATTCTCGTGTGAATTGAAGTTTCCCTGGTTCTTTGTATGCCTAGGATTTTTGGATTGCATATTGGACATTTTGACTATTACAAAATGCTATGACAGATGTTAATATTTTAGCAATCAGCCTGGTTAGGTTTGGGATACAATTTCCAATCCACCTCTGTAGGCTAGTAGTTCCAATTTCAGTTTGATTTTCAAAGCCTTTGTATTGCTATTTGGATCTGTCCCAATTATGTAGCACCCAGTGGTCAGTGTAGGACCTCAACAATAATTTCTCTTGTGGTTCAGTTCTCAGAGTTTTTGGCATGGTCATTGAGTTAAAGGTGATTAGGATCGGATCCACACATGCTCCCCTAGTGGGTGAGCCCAGGAGCTTATAAAACAATCTCATGGGGTCACATTCCTGGGGTTTGCCCTCTATCTCCTCAATACTTTCTGGCTTCCAGGACTCTATTTTTGGTCTTCAAGACAGGAATTAGAGACTTTAGTTCTCCCTCTGCTATGCACATCTATACTTATGTCCACTTCCCAGGCCAAGCTGTAGGAACAGAGAAGAGCACAGCAACAAAAGAGGAATGGGAGTTTGCCCAAGGGGGTCAAGCTGTACTGATCAAAATCTATTTTGGTTCATGCAGGTTGCTCTGCCACCACTGCCCCTGGGTTGCTTGGGGTCTGGGCCATGAGATAGTCGAGAGAGATATAAGAAAACTACTTTGATCATCAGGAGTTTCTTTCCCTGGTCTTAAAGTCAGGATTAGAGTTTCTCCTACAACTTTCTATGTTCGTACTGATGCCTACTTTTGGGTTTTAGGCTATGTTGTGTTTAGCGTGGGGGATACCACAGGGGGACAATGGTTGGTAAACTTGCCGTCACTGGGATGATACTTCAGATTTTGGTTTCCTTCCTCAATCTGCCTGCTACTATTCACTTTTCCTGGCCCTCCCAGGTGGCTCAGTGGTCAAGAATCCACCTGCCAATGCAGGAGACGCAAGAGATGTGGGTTCAGTCCCTGGGTCAGGAAGATGCCCTGGAGGAGGAAATGGCAACCCACTCCAGTATTCTTGCCTGAAAAATTCCATGGACAGAGAAGCCTGGTGGGCTACAGTCCATGGGGTTGCAAAGAGTTGGACATGACTGAGCACACATGCACACATTTATTTTCAGCAACTTCAAATAGCTGCTTCATGAATGTGTCTAGGTTTTATAGCTGCATTAAGTGGGAGAGACAGGCTGGATTGCACTTACTCTTGCCTGCCTGGAGCTGAGGGCCCTTTGTTTTTTCCCTGAGATCCAGTGGTTAAACATTAGCACACTACCGGCTGATTGTACAAAATGCGACTCTAAGTAAGGTCACTCCTTATGCAATCTCTCACCTTTCAGACAGGCCTACCATTTTCTCTCTGTGTGACTCTGAACAATTAGTTACTCTGCCACTCTAGGCTTCAATATTCTCGTTGTAACTTGAGGATAATAATAGTATATGCCTCATTGGTTTGTCATGAAATAATGCAGTACCTGACATATAGTACATGCTCAATATTCTCATTTGTAACTTGAGGATAATAATAGTATATGCCTCATTGGTTTGTCATGAGATAATGTAGCACCTGGCATATAATACATGCTCAATAAATGGAAGTGATACCATTAAGAAATTAAGAAAGAACTTGTGTTTCCATCTCTTTCAGAAGAAGAGAGGTATGTATTTGGCCAGAAGCAAAACCTAGACATGGAGAGGCCTTCTAGCATAAAGGTTTAGAGCTTGGACTTTGGAGCCAGCAGGCAAGTCTCCAACTAAGCTCTTTACGAGCTCTGTGACATTGGGCAAGTCATTTCACCTTTCTGTGCCATCAGTAAAGTGAGTACAATGATAATGCATACTTTACAGAGTTATTGGAAGGATTAAAGGAGATAATACATGAAAAATTCTCATTAAATATTGGGCTTATTAATATTGTATCAACTGAATTTAGTGTCTACTGTGATATAAGCCCTGTAGGGCTATTTAATGGGTAGCTTATAGATGAAATGCCTATAGGCAATTTTATAAAGGTGTATGTGTGTGTGTATGCACATGCACAACACATATTGTGTATGTATAAACACAAATGAATTTCATGTCATATACTGTATTATATGTGTGAAAAGTGAAAGTGAAAGTGAAGTCATTCAGTCATGTCCGACTCTTTGCGACCCCATGGACTGTAGCCTACCAGGCTCCTCAGTCCATGGGATTTTCCAGGCAAGAATACTGGAGTGGGCTGCCATTTCCTTCTCCAGGGGATCTTCCCGACCACCAGGGATCAAACCCGGGTCTCCCGCATTGTAGGCAGATGCTTTACCGTCTGAGCTACCAGGGATACACATATAATATATATCTATGTATATATATACATAGATATATATATACACACACACAGAGTCATCTCTACAAACACACATACAATCATCTACATATTTATAAAATATCCATGAAATGGCCCTGTAGGGCCTAGCTCACAGTAGACTCTACATTCTCTCTCTCTCTCTCTCTCTCTCTCACACACACACACACACACGCATGTTATGGTGGCATTTTAGAACTTGCTGTCAGCCCTCCTTTCTCTTCCTAAGACATTTCCCAGTCACCTGGTCTCTGCAGGACCCTATTCTCTGTGTCTCCAGCATCTGCCACCTTTGGGGGGAGAGCGTGGTACAGTAGATAGAATTCTGCACTGGCAGTCCAGAAGAAACTGATGCCCAGTCCTGGATCTGACCTTCACTGCCTCGGAGTCATAGGGCAAGTCATATCACTGCTCCGAGTGTCATTTTCTGTCATCTGAATACAGGCCGGCTCGGGACGGCAGCCGCAGAGCTCAGCTAAGGCCACACGTGGAGCAGATGGAGACCAGCAAGAGCACATGGTGCCCCGGGGGCCCCGCTGGGGAGAGCGAAGCATTTAAGGAGCTGATCTCCAGCCAGTCTCCTTTGCTCTTCCTCCCTCAGGCTGATAAAAGCTCTGGAAAGATGCATTCTCTATGAGACATGGAGACTTGAGCCAGATCATTTTGGAGTACTTTTAGTTCCCAAATTGGGGGATTATCATGGGAGAGACTAGGTTTTAAAGCAGGTAGGGGAATATTGCTGAAACCGCTGCTGTCATGCTTGGGGGGTCCCAAGCAGGAAGAGAGAAAAATCTAGTCATTTAACGTTGTGGTTTTTGTTTCCTCATTTCTGAAAGGGGGATAATAATATCTCCTCTGCTAAGTGCTCAGGGCAGCTGTGAAGAGCAAAGGCAACGATGCTGTGGCTGTGGTCCTGGGAGCACTCTCAAGCAGAAATCAGCTGCATTCAGGCCCCATGTGGGAAAACGTGTTCCTTCCCTGGCCTTCCCATGCTGGGCACCAAAATCTAACTGCATCTGCCAGGTGGCATCCACGCAGTCCAGTCAACAGTCCTTGAAGACCCCAGAAAGGCTCTACCAAAAGAATTCAATGTAGGTAAGGATTACATAGAATTTAGTGTAATTTAAACTGAGGTGTAAAATTTCTATATCAAATTATAGGCTTCCCCGGTGGCTCAGTGGTAAAGAATGCCTGCAATGCAGGACAGGAGACACATGTTCGATCCCTGGGTCAGAAGATCCCCTGGAGAAGGGCATGGCAACCCACTCCAGTGTTCTTGCCTGGAGAATCCCACGGACAGAGGAGCCTGGTGGGCTACAGTCCATAGGGTTGCAAAGAGTCGGACACAACTGAAGCGACTTAGCATGCAGTGTTAATTTCCAGTTTCCTCTTCACTAAGGAATTGGGGGAAGCGTTTAGCTCAGTGTAGTTTCGAAACTGTTGAGGTTCTGGGTTTCTATACTATTCTCCTCGTCTAAGTCCTCCAGATCCTTTTCTTTGTGTCTTAGGCTATTTTGTCTCCTGCTGAGGTGCTCTGGGAAGAGTGCTTCCTTTGTATCAGGACCTTCAGGAATCGACGCAGGAAATTCACAATCACTTGGCAAATATTTATAAAGTGTTGAATCTACGTCATGTAATGCACTAAACTGGAGAGTGGGGACACAGAGTTTTAAAAATAAATTCCTATCCTTTAGAAACTCAGAGTTTGGAGCAGAGGAGCCAAACTATTCAAGAAGTGAGATAAGCACTCGGATAGTTTCATAGAGGAGGCCAGGGGAGCCTCACCCAGCATGGTTGAGGGTGTAGGTAGGGCTGGTTCAAGGAAGACTGCCATGTGAGCTGAGGGTCACAGGGGTAGTTGGAGCTTCCCTAGAGAAGGCGGTTGGAAGTAGGATTTTCCAGACAGAGGAAGTAGTGTGCATCAAGGCAATGGGGGCATAGGCAAGCATGGCATTTGTAGAGAGCTGCAATAGCTTGGTTGACTCAGGAAAAGGGATTAAGGGGTGGAGTGATGGGAGATGAGGCTGGAGAGATAGGCAGAGGCTGGATCAGGGAGGACCTTGGACACCATGCTGAAAGAAAGCTAGAAACCCGTGAAGGGTTTTAAGTAGGGAATCAACACAATTGGAGCTGTGTTTTTAAGAATACAGTATTGAAAGAGAATTCAAGATTCTCAAGCATGATGCAGGGAGACCAGTTAGGACATATGGCAGAAACCCAAAATTTCCAATATGACAGGCAGTTGAATTAAGGCAGTAGTAGTGCAGATAGAGATTCAAACTTGCCTCTGCTGAAGCAGTAGTAACTTGGGTCTAAAGGTGGTGGTGGCTAAATGCTCTAAAGGTCAAGGCATTTAAGGACTGGGGAAAAAGCCCTGGATCTGTCTCAAAGGAAGTCACTGGTACCAGGACCAAGAATTAGGATAGCAGGAAGTGATGATGGCAGTGCTTTCACGTGCAGAGTCCAAAAGAGCTTTAGCGGTACTGTATATTGAGGTCAAGTGCAGGTCAGTGGATATTTTTATGTTGCTTTGCTTGTATCAATATTAAAAACTAGTATTTGTGTCTTGTTTGGCCTATACAACATTCTAAGCATTTTGAGTAGACAATTAAAAACCAGGAGATTGGGACTTCCCTGGGGGTCCAGTGGTTAAGACACTGTGCTTCCAATGCAGGGGGTGCAGGTTCGATCCCTGGTTAGGAAACTAAGATCCCTCCTGCTGCGTGGTGTGCACCCCTGTCCCCCGCACCAAAAACAAACCAGGAGGTTTTCCATTTTGATAATCCAGATTTCTGGTTTCTCTGGAGAATCCAGAAGCTCTGGCTGCACTGGGCCTGCATTTGTTCATGGTCATGATCAGCTCAAGCTGAGTAGCTGCCTTTAGAGGTAGTACTGCTTTTCAATCTGCCATGAACCTGCCCTCACCCTCTCTCGTGGCCCAACTGGCCAGTATAAACTTTCAACTTGTGATCCCCAGGTTATCTCCGGCTTGGATTTAAAGGGAGATCAATGCAGCTGGATTGCTCATACAGGGCAGTCTTTATCTTCATACTGAAAAGAGGAGGCATTTCAAAAAAATCCAGTGACTAGACTTTTAAATGTTGTCTTGATAACAAACATATTAGGCTTTTAAAAAGATTCCTTAAGTGTGGAATCTTTTCAAAGGCCTTTTATGAAATATTTTTGTATTGCTCTGTATTGTGATTATTTACATGGATATCGTTCCCACATATCTTGTGATTCTGTGCCTTTTCCTTAATGGTGGGTGTGAAATTTTAAAAGGTGCTGAATATACACATTTGTTGAAAGGAACAAATGGGGGCAGGTAAGACTGCTCCTCCTTCTTACTGGGAGCACCAGATGAGACTATGTATGTAAAAATACATAGCACAAAGCCTAGCACATAGTACATGAGCAAATCAATTTTTCCTCCCTGTATAAAAAAGAGTTTAAGGATCAGACCTTTGGCAAAAGCTGGTTTCCTTCCTTCCTTCTTCCTCTTCTCTGGTATCTATGTTCCTCTGACCGTAATAGCAGGGCTCTTACATGCAATCTCTCCCACTCAGAATGGCACTTGTCTATATATTCAATTCATTGATTGTATATTATAAGCCTATGACGTATACAGCTCTGTAGTAGGGACTGCAGGGTTACCAGGGTCATTAGATCCAGTTCCTCCCACTTGCTCTTGCTTGGGAAGGGAAACTGGACATATAATCAAGGAGCTGAATATACACAAAGCAAACTGTTCTGTGTTCCACAAGAGATGACAGACAGAATGCCCCCACCATTTTTGAGGGAGTTTGGAGGAATCAGAAGAGGCTTCCTGAAGGAGGGGAGACCAAAGATGGCACTGAAAAGAAAAAGATTTCAGCACATGGAGGTGGACTGGCTGCAGAGGCAGCTCTCCACCTACAGGAAATGTTTCCCTTGGAATCGTGCCTGGTTGTCAAAGGCCTTTTGAAAGTCTAAATAAAGTAGACAGACTGGTTCCTTTCTTGCCAAGAAGTATATTTACCCTCTGAGAATTCTGTAGATGAGTGATGCAAAAGCAAACGAAAACCCCAAAGTATCACACTTAACTAGGTCATGATACCATGATAGTTGAACTATTGAACTGATATTTCTTTGCTTATAGCTGAAACTCATCCTGCAAATATTTAGTGAGCATCTATTATGTGCCAGGCACTGGCCCTGTTGCAAGATATTGGGACATGTTAAAGTGAATATGGTACAGGCTATGCCCTCAAAAAGCCTCTAATCTATTGAGACAGATATGAAAACTATGCAATGTGATAAGTAGTCTAAAAGGGGTCTGATCAGAGTGCTGTGAATGTGTAGAGGCGGCAATAATTAATTCTGTAGAGAAGATGAGGCAAAGTGTCACAAAAGAGGTGATTTTGTATGTGTGTGTGTGTGGGCCTTGATGAATAAGTAGGATTTCTCAAGATAGAGAAGGAGGAAAAGAAAGATTTAATATTAATCAGAGCCAAGAGCAATGAAATTTGTGATCCAGGTATTACTGTTTCCATTTTGCAGATGAGGAGACTGAGGCCTCAAGAGACTAATTGACTCATTTGAGGCCACACAGCTAATCAGTGTCTAGTCAGGGTCAGAGACAGGCTTTGAATTCAAGCCTCTGTGGCTCCACTATACCAAGCTGCCTTCATGAGGAAGAAGCTGGTGCCAGTGGGGATATGGAATGGTACGCTAGGCAGAAACAAAAGTTTTGCTGGAAATTGACACAATTTGGGTCAGTATGGTCTCACTTCAGCTGTGATAGTGATTGCCTGACTTGAGAGCGCTTTAGGAATGATTATCTTCTTTTAGACCTGTTTTTGAAATGGGGGTTGTTCAGTGACGTAACGTTCAGTTCAACAAGCACTTATTGACTGAACTGCAGCACAAGGGGTTTGGGGCCGTTTGACCATCTTCACGATCATTTGTACAGTGATAGATTGGAACGATTCTTAGAAGACTCTTTGTAGCCAAAGTCACCAGATGGATGATGCTATTTCCTGGTCCTTAGAGACAGAGAGACATGGCCTGAAAGTAAAGGTTGCAAGAACTTATTTTTCAAGATGTCACTCTCTTGAAAGTACAAAATGTTATCTATTTAATAGCCATTTAAAATCCTTTCTTCAATAAGGGATGGTTTAAGTAAATAGGTATCTATTTAAATATTAAGGTATTTAAATGGGTATCTAAATAAATATTCATGCATTTAAATAAATATTTATCTATACAGATATTTATTTATTTATTTAAATATATATCTGTACAGAGGATAGAAAAAGCATGTATCTATAAACCTGCACACATGCATATATGCATGTGTGCTGTGCTTAGTCACTGAGTCATGTCCAGCTCTTTGTGACCCCATGGACTGTAACCCTCCAGGCTCCTCTGTCCACGGGGATTCTCCAGGTAAGAATACTGGAGTGGGTTGCCATGCCCTCCTCCAGGGGAATCTTCCCAACCCAGGGATCAAACCCAGGTCTCCCGCATTGCAGGCAGATTCTTTACCATCTGAGCCACCAGGGATGCATATGTGAGTCCTAACTCATTAGAATTTATATAGTAGCTTAACTGATAAAAATGACCTAAAAACAAAGTCTCCTGTAGTAGTTCCCCACCCCTCTTAACAAAAACAAAAAATCTTCCCCCTTTTCTCCCTTGAGCAGACAAAATGTTTGACTCAGGACTGAAGAGGTTGTTAGTGAAGAGAAAAATGACAGAACCCTGCCTACTTTGCTGATGTGAAAAAACTTAGCAAATATTAGGAGACAGAAACCTCATGGCTACCAACAACAGCAGCATAGAGCATGCAGCTAAAGAATTTCCCTACATCTCTCCATGGGGTGATCTTGGCCAAAGAATACGAAGTTTCAGTAATGTAAGATGAATGAGTTATGGAGATTTAACATACAGCATGGTGACTATTGTTTAACTGTAGAATGACAGTTGTGTTAATTAGCTTGATTGTGGTCATCATTTCACAATATATGTATATATCAAACATTAAGTTGTACACCTTAAATGCATACAATTTTTTGTTGATTATACCTCAATAAGGCTCCCTTGGTGGCTTAGAGGGTAAAGCGTCCGCCTGCAATGCAGGAGACCCGGGTTCAATCCCTGAGTCAGGAAGATCCCCTGGAGAAGGAAATGGCAACCCACTCCAGTACTCTTGCCTGGAAAATCCCATGGACAGAGGAGCCCATGGGGTCGCAAAGAGTCGGACACGACTGAACGACTTCACTTCTTCATACCTTAATAAAGTTGAAAAAACTCCCACTGGTTAAAAGCTTTAAAGTGGTATGTGTATGCACACGTATGGACCTCCAAATTGTCAAGTCCTCTCAGTCCTTTATCTAAAATAATTTTAAACTGTATCCCCTCCTATTATTCTCTGTTTCTAACTGGTTTCGAATCTATTCTTGCATAGCTGTTCAAAACTGAACACTACTTTCTTCTTTCCAATTGTCTTTTAGAAAATAGATTTATTCTTTTTCTGATTAGATAACTTACATGTTTATTTTTCAAAGTGCAAAAATAAAGTACAGAAAAATACAAGAAATAAAAGTAAAACATCACCTGAAATCCCACCACCCTGAGGTAGCCAGTGTTATATGTTGGTTACCATCCTTTCATTCATCTCTCGTATGTATTTACATACAAATACAATTTTGGTCATTTGCATGTCACCCTCCACTGTACTAACAACCAGTACTAACAAAAGGATGTGTATATCCTTCATCTCCTTCTTCAGGTCCATACAACTATGTTAAAAATAAATGCTCATATATACACATAGGGGTTTAAAAACCATTATTCATTTTTGAAGAAGCGTCATATTATATACTTTCCTCTGCCTCTTGCTCTTCTTACCCAACAGTGGAATCTCCAAGTTTACTAGAACAGATTTAGTTAATTCCTCTGAATGTCTGCACAGTATTCCATGGTATGGATATATAATTTATTTACTTATTTCTCTGTTTAGGGGCATTCTTTTTGCTACTAGCTTTTTGCCATGGTAGAAACAATGCTGCTGTAAACATCCTTGTGTATGGATTTGTGTCAGTCACTTCAGTTCAGTCGCTCAGTCGTGTCTGACTCTTTGCGACCCATGGACTTTAGCATGCCAGGCTTCCCTGTCCATCACCTACTCCTGGAGCTTGCTCAAACTCATGTCCATCGAATCGGTGATGCCATCCTACCATCTCTTCATGGATTTGTGTAAATCTTCTTATACTGCTATTTTTAATTCTTTGAGATACATTCATACCAGTGGAATTGTTGGAACCAAAGGTATGTGTGGTTTTCATTTTTATAGATATTCCCAGATTGCTTTCCCAAAAAACTATGAACAGTCACAGTACTATAAGCAGTGTGATGAATGCTTCCTTCCCATCCTGCCAACAATAGTTGTGAATACTTAAATATTGGCCAATATAATGGGTAAGAAAGAACTTAAGTATTTTTTAAAATTTACATATTCTCAAACTGCTATTGTTAAAGACCATTTGGATTTTCACTTCATATTCTTCATTTTCCTACCGTGTATTTTTGTCTTATCAGTTTGAAGGAGCTAGTTGAGTATTATACATTTTAACCTTTTATCTGGAATATGTATTTGTAAGTTGTATTTCTCAATGGATCATCTGTCTTTTGAACTTGTTTATGGAATTTTTCTATAGAAATGTTTAAAAAGAAAATTACATTGTCAGTATGTTTAAGTTTTCCTTTATAGTTTCTGGGTGTTCTAACTCAGATAAAAGATCTCAAAACCACTAAGTTACACATATGTTTGTCTAAAAGTTCTTGGGATTTTTCTTGTTTCATTATTGAAACTTATGTTTCTAAGTTTAAATAAAATTACCCTTAACAGTGGGGTATTATAGAGAGTTAAAATTAATTTTATTGTGGATGGGTAAACAATTGTGCCAGACTTTTTGTTAAATAAATTGCCCCTTTCTTACTGAATTGAATTACCACTTTTGTCACATATCAAAGTCTCTGTAATAGTCCCACTGACCTATTTGTCTATTCGTATGTCAATTTCATACTATTTTCTTTATAGTGGCTTCAAGATATATTTAAATTTTGGCATATGCAGATTCACATACTATTTTTTTTATAACTTTATTAGTTTAGACTTAGAGTTTTGTTTTTCTATCTAAAGCTCATGTGTGTGTGTGTGTATGTGTGTTAGTCGCTCAGTCGTGTCCGACTCTTTGTGACCCATGGACTGTAGCCTGCCAGGCTCCTCTGTCCATGGAGTTCTCCAGGCAAGAATACTGGAGTAGGTAGCCATTCCCTCCTCCAGGGGATCTTCCCAACCCAGGGATTGAACCTGGGTTTCCTGCATTGCAGGCAGATTCTTTACCGTCTGCGCCACCAGGGAAGCCTTAAGCTCATGTACTCTGTTATAAAACAAAGTAGTACAAAAAATTATGGGATTCTAATTGTAATTGTTTTGAATTTATATATTCATTTGGGGAGAATTACCATTTTTATTATAGTTAGGATTTCCATCCAAAAATATGGTGTGTTTTTATTTTTTCAAGAAAGGTAAGTTTAACATGGCTTACATTCTGGTCAATGTTATAAGCCGAGTCAGAATAAACCATCTAGTTGTTGAACAAAGTGAATACAAAAGTGGTCATTATTTGCTGATAACTTTGATTTCTGTCTGTAAGCTATAAGAGAACGAACTGAAAGTCAATTAGCACTAGTTATAGATACTAGAAATGTGGTAAGCACAAAATAAATATAGGTAGTTCTCACTCTCACTATCCAAATAGTTGTTAGATTGACAGGAAAACATTACAACCAAATTTTGCTATGTGTTTCTTACACCTGCTATAAGATTAGAGACCCATATGTGGCAGCATTAAAATCCTTTGTTGCTAGATTTATTTTTATTCTTCTAAATGTCATTGTAACAATTACAAATCTTTAATATATTATTTACATTAATGTATGTGATTGTTGCTGTATAGAAGGAAAATAATTGCATGTGATATTGTATAGTTTCATTGTGTATTACATGCAAACATATCCATTAATGAGGTCCTTAAGGGTTAAATTATTCAGTAATTGTTTTATTTTTTTAATATTTTAACATTTTAATTAATTTCTTGTCTGTGCTGGGTCTTCGTTGCTGCAGGCTTTTCTCTAATTGTGACGAGCAGGGGCTACTCTCTAGTTGCGGCACTTGGGCTTCTCCTTATGGTGGCTTCTCTTGTTGTGGAGAAGGGCTCTAGAGTGTGCGGGCTTAGTTATCTTGTGGCATGTAGAATCTTCCCGGACCAGGGATCGAACCCGTGTCCCTTTCAACGACAGGAGGATTCTTAACCAGTGGACCACCAGGGAAGTTCTGTAATTACTGTTTTAAATGCTTTTTATTATGTTGAAATATTTGGTGAATGGTTATATAGATATATATCTAAGAGTGCCTTAGTGATATTTGTGGAAATTGATTGGAATTACTGGCAGGGCTAGGGGACATTTTTTTTTTCTTTTAAAAATGTACTGTAGAGAGGGAAGTGGGAGGGGGGACCGGGATGGGGAATACATGTAAATCCATGGCTAATTCATTTCAATGTATGACAAAAACCACTGCAATGTTGTAAAGTGATTAGCCTCCAACTAATAAAAATAAATAGAAAAAATAAAAATAAAAATGTACTGTAGGCGCCTGCTTTTACAAAATTTCTTAATCAGCATGTTTTCAGGTATTGAATAGATTCTGATAATGAATGATACCTGTCCACCCCACCCCCCAAATAAATTTCCTCTTTTATACCAGAAAAAGCTATTTGGGGATAAAATGAGGAAGAATGCCCTCACAAAGGTCAGTGATATGGGGAGAGACCCTACCTATGATTGACTGCCTCTGAGATGACTCCCAATGATCCCAGCTTCCAGGTATTAGCACCCTTTTGTGACCACCTACCATTGCATGTGGCTCAACCTAATGACTTGCTTCTAATGAGCAGAATCTCACAAAAGTGGTGAACATAACTTTTGAGATTAGGTTACAAAAAGACCATGACTTCCTTCCTGCTTCAGCCCTCCCTCTGGGGGAAGCCAGCTGCTGACTTCTGAGTTGCCCTGTGGAGAGATCTGTGTGGCAAGGGACTGTTGTCTCTGGCCATCAGCCAAGGAGGATCTGAAGCCTTGCCAGTAGCCACGCGAGAGAGCTTGGAAGTCGATCCTTCCCTAGTCAAGCCTTGAGGTGACTGCAGCCCTGGCTGACAGCCTGGCTCTTGCTTCGGGCAAGACCTGAGACAGAGACATCCAGCTAAGTCATAATCAGACTTCTGATCCACACAAACTATGAGATATTAAATGTTCACTGTTTTAAACCACTAGGTTTTTTTTCAGTTTTGTAAATTAAAAAAATTTTTTAATTGAAGGATAATTGCTTTATAGAATTTTGTGGTTTTCTGTCATACATCAACAAGAATCAGCCATAGGTACACCCATGTCCCCTCCCTCCCAAACCTCCCTCCCATCTCCCTCCCCATCCCACCCTTCTAGATTGTCACAGAGCCCCTGTTTGAGTTCCCTGAGTCATACAGCAAATTCCCATTGGCTATCTATTTTACATATGGTATTGTAAGTTTCCATGTTACTCTCTCCATACATCTCACCCTCTCCCTCCTCCCCTCCCCCTGTGTCCATAAGTCTGTTCTCTATTTATTTTTAATAAATTATTAAAAATTTACTCCCCAATGTTCATTGCAACACTATTTACAATAGCTAGAACATGGAAGCAACCTAGATGTCCATCAACAGATGAATGGATAAAGAAGCTGTGGTACATATATACAATGGAATACTACTCAGCCATAAAAAGGAATGCATTTGAGTCAGTTCTAATGAGGTGGATGAACTCTAGAGCCTATTATACAGAGTGAAGTAAGTCAGAAAGAGAAATATAAATATCATATACTGATGCATATATATATGGAATCTAGAAAGATGGTACTGATGAATTTATTTTCAGGGCAGCAATGGAGAAACCACTAAGTTTTGAGGTAATTTGTTAGGCAGCAGTGATGAATAATACAAAAGCAGAATGTAAGAGATGTGAAGCGAGGCACTGAGAGTGTCTGGTTCACCACTCTCTCCTCCAGCATGTAGCACAGAGTGCAATGCAAAGCGGGCTTTCAATAAATGTTTTTTGATGTGGACCATTTTAAAGTCTTTATTGAATTTGTTACAATATTGTTTCTGTTTATGTTTTGGTTTTTTGGCCATGAGGCATGTGGGATCTTAGTTCCCTGACCAGGGATTGAACCCACACCCCCTGCACTGGAAGGTGAAGTCTTAACCACTGGACCACCAGGGAAGTCCCTCAATAAACATTTTTTGAACGAATGAATCAACAAATGAAAAGGCCAAGAGAACTGTCCTTTCCTCAACTCTCTTACATTTTTGTCATCGGGGTCTTAAGCATAGAATCTTATAAACTCTTTTCTGAAAAGAGTTGCAGTATACTTCTGACTTGCTCCTCTAAGCACAAGACCAAAAATGAGTTCAGAGAACCAGGCAGGGAACTGGAATGGTGTCACCTCTCCCTCTTCCTCCAGAAACACATTTTCTCCCAAATTATCTTTGTTTCATGTCTACTTAAAGGGTCCAATTGGGTTTTTTCCCCCCAGAACAAAGGGAGAGTTTGCTTTAAAGGAACATTGGCATCTCTACCAATTAATTACTAGAAAGACTTTGCTTGGAGTGCAGAAATGACATTTTGTTGTTGCCATTTTTCTTTTTCCTTAGTTTTATCTACCAATGTTTAAAAATATATCTCAAAGGTACACAGTGCTCTGTGACATGCTAGAGGGGTGGGATTGGGTAGGGGGTGGGAGGGAGGGGATATATGTATACTTATGGCTGATTCGTGTTGATATATGGCAGAAACCAACACAATATTGTAAAGTAATCATCCTCCAATTAAAAATTTTAAAATGTCAAGAAATATATCTCAAGGATTTGGATGTTCACATGGGCCCCTTTGGAACACTGTAGCCCATAGACCCCATGCTACCTACTACTGATCAACTGCACTGGCTGTTTCTCCCCTGGGTTGTATGTACCATTATATCATAAACACTTTTTTGCTCTTAAAGCCCTGTGAGAGGGCAGGTGCATTCACAATGCCAAATGTTAAAAAAAAAAAAAAAAAAGGACGTTAAAAATGGAGGCTAATTCACGTTACTACATCTGGCCACAGATCCCTTGGAAAAGACTTAAAATTACAAGTGATCGTATTTTCTTCTGGCTATGAAAATGAAGCTTGAATAAAAGAACCCAGCAAGTGCTTGCTTCGGCAGCACATATACTAAAATTGGAATGATACAGAGAAGATTAGCATGGCCCCTGGCAAAGGATGACATGCAAATTTGTGAAACATTAAAAAAAAAAAAAAGAAGCCAGTGAATTGTTTATTTGGTACTTTTCATTATTTTATTAGTTTTCCACATGAATAGCAAAAAATGACCTTGAACAATGCCAACTCTTATTTGTTAACGACCTAGTATTGTAGCTTAGACTTATTTATATCTAAAAAATTGTACTTTTCTGTTCTAATTTCATATAGACAGAAACATGGTCTCTTTCAAGATAAATGTGGATATAAGCATTTTAGGTCTATTTACATCAAAATTCAAAATTTTCTTTGATAAACTTTTATAGAGTCTATGTACACATATTTCCTGTCTCACGGAGTTTATAATCTATTAAGAATTACAAGAGATGTGATGATAATGACATCTTTTATTGAGAGCTCGGTAGTGCCAAACACCTTTTCTCCAGATGACTTCTTTTGGTCCTTACAGGAAACTATTAAAGTAGTAGTATTAGTATCTTAATTGTATACATAAGTAAAGTGAGTCTTGGGGGAGAGGATCAAATAAAATGGCCAGTCACAGAACTTACAACAGTGGCATGGGGGATAAAGGCCAGGTCTGTCTGATGCTGGAGTTCTTAACTGACAAAACATCATAATGCAAAGTTTATTAAAGTGACTCTGGTGTGAAAACCTGCTGGTTAGCCTCCAAGAAACCAAAGTCTGTGGGTCCCTTGGGATGGGGGAATAGAGAATAGGGTTGCAGAGTTGACACAGCAAAGAACTGCTGAAAGGGCATCACCAGGTGCGGAGCCTGAGGCTGAATTTTACTCATGGGTGGAGACCTCACCTGGTTCAGATATAGCAAGGACTGACAGATTGATAGCTCTCTTGTGATTCTGCAGGATATGGTGAATGATTGTTTTAAGTCAGTAGTGATTTAATTGATTAATCCCACTAACAAATAAGATAAGACAGAACAGGGTAAATAGCATAAAGGAGCTTTGCATAAAATGCCATTGGGATTCAGATAATACAAAATAAGAAAAAAAAGCTTGCATTTCCAGAATGCTTTCTCTATGCCAAGCATTGTGCTAAGTGCCTTACATGCAATCACTTAATCCTCACAATGCTTATCTTATGAAGTGGTATCTTTTCATACCCATGGATACCTTTGAGAAGTTGTGTTTTGTCAAGGCCACACAGTTAGTAAGCAGTGGAGCTAGATTCAAGCCCAGATCTGTCTGGTTGACCTCAAAGAGTATCTCGATGCATGACTCAGGACAGTCATTATGAAGCAGGTGACACTTGAGATGGACCCTAAAGGAAAGGTAGGTGGTCACAGGCAGAGATTGTCCTAAGTAAGAGGACAGAGCCAAAACAAAGGTGCACATGTGGGAGGGTGTGGAGCTGAGTGCAGAAACAGCAAGTAGTACAGTTTGCCTAGAGCTTCATTTGGTTGAAGAGCTACAGGGGAAGAGAAGATTGAAGAGAGCAGTTGAGACCACATTTTGGATGTCTCTGAATTCCAAGCTGAAGAATTTGTACTATGTAGTTGTGTTAGTTTGCTAGGGCTGCCACAAAGTACCACACACTGGATGGCTTAAAGAACAGAAATTTATTATCTCAAAGTTCAGGATGCTAGGAGTCTAAGATCAAGGTGCTCATGGCAGGGTCATTTCCTTCTGACAGCTGTGAGAACGATCTGTACCAAGCTTCTCTCTTGGCCTGTAGGTGATCTTTTCTCTGTGTCTTCATGTTGTCTTTCTTTTGTCTGCGTCTGTGTCCAATATCTCCTCTTCTTATAAGGATACCAGTCAGATTGAATTACAGCCCATCTTAATGACCTCCCTAAAGACCCTGTTTCCAAAAGGGAACCCTCCTAAACTGTTGGTAAGGATGTAGATTGGTATAGTCACTATGGAAAACAGTTTGGAGGTTCCTCAAAAAACTAAAAATAAAGTTACCATATGATTCAGCAATCCCACTCCTGGGTCCTGGGTGTATATCTGGACAAAACCATATTCAAAAAGATACATGCACCCCAATGTTCATTGCAACACTATTTATAATAGCCAAGATATGGAAACAAACTAAATGTCCATTGACAGATGAATGGTTAAAGATGTGGTACATATATACAATGGAATATTACTCAGCCATAAAAAGAATGAAATATTGCCATTTGCAGCAATGTGGATGGACCTAGTGATTATCATACTAAGTGAAGTAAGTCATAAAGAGAAAGACAAGTACTATATGATATCACTTATATGTGGAATCTAAAATATGACACAAATGAACTTATTTACAAAACAGAAACAGACATAGAGATCAGACTTGTGGTTGCCAAGGAGGGGGTGAGGGGGGGGTTGGATTGGAAATTTGGGACTAGAAGATACAAACCATTATATAGAGAATGGATAAACAACAAGGTCCTACTGTATAGCATAGAGAACTATATTCAATATCCTGTGATAAACCATAATGGAAAAGAATATGAAAAAGAATGTATATATATATATATATATATAACTGAATCACTTTGCTGTACAGTAGAAATTAACACAACATTGTAAATCAACTATATTTCAATAAAATAAATTTTTAATAAAAGACCTTGTCTCATTAAATAAGTACCTTATATACTGAGGTACTAAGGGTTGAGAAAAGGAAAGATTCCCATCTGAATGCAGAGTTCCAAAGAATAGCAAGGAGAGATTAAAAAAAAGCCTTCCTCAGTGATCAATGCAAAGAAATAGAGGAAAACAACAGAATGGGAAAGACTAGAGATCTCTTCAAGAAAATTAGAGATACCAAGGGAACATTTCATGCAAAGATGGGTTCCATAAAGGACAGAAATGGTATGGACCTAACAGAAGCAGAAGATATTAAGAAGAGGTGGCAAGAATACACAGAAGAACTGTACAAAAAAGATCTTCATGACCCAGATGATCACGATGGTGTGATCACTCACCTAGAGCCAAACATCCTGGAATGTGAAGTCAAGTGGGCCTTAGAAAGCATCACTACGAACAAAAGCTAGTGGAGGTGATGGAATTCCAGTTGAGCTATTTCAAATCCTGAAAGATGATGCTGTGGAAGTGCTGCACTCAATATGCCAGCAAATTTGGAAAACTCAGCAGTGGCCACAGGACTGGAAAAGGTCAGTTTTCATTCCAATCCCTAAGAAAGGCAATGCCAAAGAATGCTCAAACTACCACACAATTGCACTTATCTCACACTCTAGTAAAGTAATGCTCAAAATTCTCCAAGCCAGGCTTCAGACAGTACATGAACCGTGAACTTCTAGATGTTCAAGCTGATTTTAGAAAAGGAACCAGAGATCAAATTGCCAACATCTGCTGGATCATCAAAAAAGCAAGAGAGTTCCAGGAAAACATCTATTTCTGCTTTATTGACTATGCCAAAGCCTTTGACTGTATGGATCACAACAAACTGTGGAAAATTCTGAAAGAGATACCAGACCATCTGAGCTGTCTCTTGAGAAACCTGTATGCAGGTCAGGAAGAAACAGTTAGAACTGGACATGGAACAACAAATAGGAAAAGGAGTACGTCAAAGCTGTATATTGTCACCCTGCTTATTTAACTTATATGCAGAGTACATCATGAGAAACGCTGGGCTAGAAGAAGCACAAGCTGGAATCAAGATTGCCGGGAGAAATATCAATAACCTCAGATATGCAGACGACACCACCCTTATGGCAGAAAGTGAAGAGGAACTAAAAAGCCTCTTGATGAAAGTGAAGGAGGAGAGTGAAAAAGTTGGCTTAAAACTCAACATTCAGAAAACTAAGATCATGACATCTGGTCCCATCACCTCATGGGAAATAGATGGGGAAACAGTGGAAACAGTGTCAGACTTTATTTTTGGGGGCTCCAAAAATCACTGCAGATGGTGATTGCAGCCATGAAATTAAAAGACACTTACTCCTTGGAAGGAAAGTTATGACCAACCTGGATAGCATATTAAAAGCAGAGACATTACTTTGCCAACAAAGGTCCATCTAGTCAAGGGCTATGGTTTTTCCAGTAGTCATGTATGGATGTGAGAGTTGGATGGTGAAGAAAGCTGAGCACCAAAGAACTGATGCTTTTGAACTGTGGTGTTGGAGAAGACTCTTGAGAGTCCCTTGGACCACAAGGAGATCCAACCAGTCCATCCTAAAGGAGATCAGTCCTGGGTGTTCATTGGAAGGACTGATGTTGAAGCTGAAACTCCAATACTTTGGCCACCTCATGCAAAGAGTTGACTCATTGGAAAAGACCCTAATGCTGAGAAAGATTGGGGGCAGGAGAAGAAGGGGACGACAGAAGATGAGATGGCTGGATGGCATCACCGACTCGATGGACATGGGTTTGGGTAGACTCCGGGAGTTGGTGATGGACAGGGAGGCCTGCTGCAGTCCATGGGGTCGCAAAGAGTCGGACATGACTGAGCGACTGAACTGAACTGAACTGAAGGGTTGAGAGTTCAGCATATGAATTGTGGGGGCCGGGGGACAGAATTCAAGCTATAACACTAGTCAGGCAGCTGATTCAGTGGTTTTAAGGAGTCTGCTTTATTTTGAGAAAACTGTTGTTTAATGTCAGACTTTCAAACTGGGTACATAAAATCAAGTGATGCAAATCATATGAAATAAACAGGGTAATAAATCTCAGAGGCATCAGTGTGGTGAGAAGATAAAGAAAATCTTTCTATTTAAAACAAGAACCAGCTACAGACCTTTTTACATCAAGAGAAAGGGCATTATTCACATCCAGGGAGATGCTTCTTCGTTTTGGAAAATGTCTTGATGGTATATTTGAGTTTGAATGGTGAACCCCATATCCCTCACTCCAGCCCTGGGCATTGTTGGAAAGAGGAGAATAAGACAAAGGAAGGATTCAATTTATCATTATACTAAAGGTTGACTTTGAAAAATAGGAATCAGGTGATGATGATGTAAGGCAAAAGGAAGATGCGAATACTGAGAGAAGGGGTAGGGAAGAGCAAGGAGAAGTAAGACAGGACAGTAGGAAACATTAGGAAGAAAGTTGGACAATTCAATATAAAAATGGGAGCGGTCAGGGGTGTATAATATTCAATTTTAAGTTGTTTTTTATATTTCAGTAATGTGCTGCCCTCCTTTCAAAAGGCTTCTTCTACATGTAAGATCCTTTGATAGTGGTGTTTAGGGGAGATGAATAGAAAAAGACCTGAACGCTTTAATTAGGTCTACATGGGGAAAAGAAAAAAATGACTAGAGAAGGCAAGATGTTCCTGAGATCAAGAGCTTAGTGGAAATAAAATCTCAGAGTTCTGAGATTAGGCCAAGTGGGGACCACCACTACTTATTAACAGTGTGGCCTTGAAGAAGTCAACTAACCTCTTTAGCCTCAGTTTCCTCATCTTGAAAGTGGGGACAAAAGAACTTTTTTGCCATTCTCTTAGTATATATTATTTTCAATAAATATTTATTTTAAGCTTGCTGCCTTCACAGATTAAATGAGACAATGGTTGTGAAATGTTTGGAACACCACCAGACACGTAATTAAGAGTGAAATAAGTATTAGCTGTGGGAAGGACCAAGGGACTTCCAGCAGTACTTGGAATGGAGGCTCAACGTACTTTTTTCCTAACAATTGAAAGGAAGGATGAGGCCAAAAGGAGGGAGGTCTTGGAAACACCAAAGCTGGAAACATCTGGGCTCCTCTGGGGAGTAAGGGGAGGTCTGTAGGAGTGTAGTATGCATAGGAAGAATAAAATGGACAAAGTTCCTGGAAGAATATCAAGGGAAAATATCTCTTTTAATTAATTCAATCAAGGACGGGTGCTCCTCATCTCACTGTTGCTCTTTCTTTCTGTGTGTCTCACAGTTTGGCTCTTTTTTTAGCAACTGTGCTGCTGAGTGAGTGCCTCCTCCGTGCCCATTTATGTTTTGTTTTGACAAATTGCAAGGATGCAGAAAAGCACAGAGAAAAACCTCATAGCCACCTATGTGCCCACCGCCCAGTTCTAGTAAATCTTTACATTCTGCTTTGCTTCCTTCATTTCTTTTTATTTACTTCTTTTTGAGAAATTAGACATTATAGGTACCATGGAAGCCCCTGGGTTCTTCTTCCTCCCTTTCGGTCTGTGAATGCCTCTCCCTGGAATATAGTTCTCTGGCATACAGTGTGGATTAGGCTCAACAGTAACCCAGGACCCTGAATTCAGTGTTCATCATTCTTATGTATGCTGTCGTACTTTTAACACTTAACAACTGTGTTTATAAACAACATTCTTTTATAGGTGTACAACATATTGTTTTAAAATTTTATAGATTATACTCCATTTAAAGTTATTATAAAATATTGGCTATATTTCCTGTGCTGTACAATATATCCTTGTGACTTATATATTTTATACATAGCAGTTTATGCCTCTTAATCCTCTACTCCTATCTTGACCCTCCCCTGTTCCCGCTTCCCAGAGGTAACCACTAGTTTGTTTTCTATATCTGTGAATACGTTTCTTTTTTTGTTATATTCATGAGTTTATTTTATGTTTTAGATTCTACATATAAGTGATTATAAGCCTTTAAGTGTAATGAGGCTCCATTTATTTATTTTTGCTTTTGTTTCCTTTGCCTTAGAGACAGATCCAAAAAAATATTGCTGTGATTTATGTCAAAGAGTGTTCTGCCTAGTTTTCTTCTAGGAGTTTTATAGTTTCTGGTCTTACATTTAAGTCTTTAATCCATTTTGAGTTTATTTTTTAATATGGTGTGAGAAAATGTTCTAATTTCATTCTTTTACATGTAGCTGTCCAGTTTTCCCAGCATCACTTATTGAAGAGACTGTCTTTTCTCCATTGTATATTCTTGCCTCCTTTGTCATAGATTAGGTGACCATAGGTGCATGGACATGGTATGCGTGCATGCACACTAAGTCACTTCAGTCGTGTCTGACTCTTTGCAACCCTATGGACTGTAGCCCACCAGGCTCCTCTGTCCATTGGATTCTCCAGGCAAGAATACTGGAGTGGGTTGCCATTTCTCCTTCTCTAGGGGATCTTCCTGACCCAGAGATTGAACCCGCGTCTCCTGTGGCTCCTGCATTGCTGGCAGATTCTTTACCACTGAGCCACTGGGGAAGCCAGACATGGTATAGTATTCTCTTTTACTATCCTTCTTTTATTTTTCAGTAAAGTTTTATTATTTCCCCTTTCCCCCAAAGTTCTGTACACATTTTGTTTGGTTTATTCCTAGGTACTATATTAGTCAAGGCTCACCAAAGAAATAGAAATAATAGGATATAGCTATATCTGTATCTATATCTATCTATATATGTAGATATAGATATGCTTCCCTGGTGGCTTGGTGGTAAAGAATCCACCTGCCAATGCAGGAGACTTGGGTTCAATCCCTGGGTCAGGAAGATCCCCTGGAGAAGGAAATGGCAACCCACTTTAGTATTCTTGCCTGGGAAATCCCATGGACAGAGGAGCCTGACGGCTACAGTCTATGGTGTGGCAGAGTAGCACACAACTGAATGACTAACACGTTCACTTCACTTTCAAAAGGAGATTTGTTATAGGAATTGGCTCTCATGGCCATGAAGGCTGAGAAGTCCCGCAGTCTTCTGTCTGCAAACTGGAGAGCCAGGACAGCCAGTGGTATAATTCAGTCTGAGTCAAAGACCTGAGAACCAGGGGACTTGATAGTGTAACTCCCAATCTGAGGCCAAAGACCTGAGAACAAGATGGCTACTGGTACAAGTCCCAGAGTCTGAAGGCCCAAGATCCAGGAACTCTGATGTCCGAGGGCAGGGAAAATAAATGGACATCCAGCTCAAGAAGAAAAGAATTTGTTCTTTTTTTTTTTTCTTTTTTGTTCTATTTGGGCCCTCAACAAATTGGAAAATGCCCACCCACATTGGGTGAGAGCAGATCTCTTTACTCAGACTACTGATTCAAATGCTAATCTCTTCTGGCAGCACCCTCATAGTCTCACCCAGAAATAATGTTTTACCAGTTATCTGGTCATTCCTTAGCCCAGTCAAGTTGGCATGCGAAATTAAACAAAATTATAATATATTATGTATATAATTATACATTATACTTTTGTTGCTATTTTAAAAATTTGTTTCATTTTAATTCATATATTTTATCTGCTTCTTGTGTATAGGAATGCAACACATATTTTTATAAAATCTTCTATCTAACAACATTGCCCATATCTCTTACTATTTCATTATATGCAGAGAATCCAATCATGTCATTTGAATATAATATAATATAATACAATATTTTATATTATATTCAGTATTACACATTTGAATATAATATTTTCCCTACCTTTGTATCCTTTAATTTCAAGTACTGTATTTTTCATTTTATAATTGTCATTTAAAGGAGTATGTGTGGGTGTTTATACCCTGGTGAAATTCTCCCTTTTTTCGTCTGTCTTCTCCATCTTTTCCTCTATCTGATTAAATATATTCATGATAGATATTCTTGGGACACTCTTCTGGGCAGGTCCCAAACTCTAATCTTTATCTAGTGAGTTTTATATTGCCTTTCACAGCCTTGACAGATATCATAAAATGTCCTGAGGACAAAATCAGCTATGTGCTTGAGAGCAAACTTCCTGCCAAGTCTCTTCCTAAAGTTTATTAGTCTTCCCAGAGTATAAGCTTTTAGTTTTGTTGTACATCTTTACTATATTTTAAAAAATTGTTTTATTAACCTCTGCAATCTTTATTACTTTCTTATCTTTCTAACTTTTTGAGCTGTACAACATGTTCACTAATTATTTTCATCTTCCTTTCTGAGATTAGTATCTGTGGAATAAATTTACTTGAACTGCTGCTTTAGTAGGGCTTCCCTGGTGGCTCAGCAGTAAAGAATCCACTTGCCAATGCATGTTCAATCCCTGGGTCAGGAAGATCCCCTGGAGAGGGCATGACAACCCACTCCAGTATTCTTGCCTGGGAAATCCCAAGGACAGAGGAGCCTGGCGGGCTATAGTCCATGGGGTCACAAAGAGTCAGACACAACTGAGCAACTAAAACAATTGATTTAACTATATCCTCCTGGTTTGTGATACACAATACTTTCACTTTCAGTTTTGTGCATTGGATAATTTCCATTATGATTTCTTCCTTTTGGCCAGTGAGTCATTTAAAAATGTTCTTCATTTCCATTGTACATTTTAGAGTTATTTTTATTATTCTTTTCTATGATGTCAGTAGGATATTGATACTTTGGTGTGTTCTGAGACTTGCTTCATTACCTATTGCAGCATCAATTTTTAAATAATTATTCCCTATGTACTTGATATAAATGTGTATTTTTAATTGTTATGTGCAACATTTGTAAATATCTTTTAGAAAAGGTACACTTTTTGCTCCATTTCTGTATAATTACTAAATTATAAAATTCTAGTTTTGAAGTCTTCTTTATATTTAGATATATACATCATGTCACCTCTGTTGACCACAAAATATGTAATTTATTAAGTTTCTAAATATTTTTCTTTTAATGCATGCATGAGATTATTAAATACACAGGCCAAATTGTCTTTTAACTATCTATGCTTTTGTATTATTTCTTATAATAACACACTAAGGTAGGGAGAGCATAACATTTATCTTTCCATCCTAACATTTTCTCTTGGACTCTCTGGTATTTTCATACCACATTTTGAATCTTCCTAGCATTGCTAAAGCCTTTTGCTCTCTTCTCCCATTACAAGAATATTAAACAGAGCTAGAACATGAAGTGAAAATTTAGTGAAATAGAAACCTCCAGAACGTCTCCTGGGTCTTATTAAAATAAGATAGCAGGTGCTGTTGCTTTAGCGCTCAAAGGCCATGCTGCCTTAAATTGCAGCTCTGTTACATGAGGCTCAAGCGTCTGTAGACCCCTGATTTAACCGTTACTCCATTGTATGGAACTTATATTATCAAATCAGGGTGTCCTAGAAATGTGAATATGAAGGAGTCTTGGCTGAATACCCTTATTTGGCTTACTTGAAAGGCCTTAAAAAATGAGTTGGTGTTCTCGGACCCAGTTTAATTTGTAATGAGTCAAAGAAACTAAAGAATCATTACCATGGGGCCCCAGAAGGAAATCAATCTTTTTTGTTATTATTACATTTTGCCTCTGTCTTTGATGTGATGCTTTTAAAGTGAAACAGAGACTATTAACCGGATGCAAACAAATGGAGACTATCACATTTCAAAATCTAAAAATTTCCCAGCTGCTACCGATTGACATTTAAGTCCTAAATAATTCCACATATTGCTTAGAAATTTATAGCGTTTGCAGGGAGGGGTTGTTTCCCCTGGAGAAATGCTCAGTGTGTATAATAACAGTGCTGGCTTCTAGTTTTTAGAGAGTTGGGGAGTATTATGACTTTCTCTGTGGTGGTCAGAATTTGGGGCATTAGTTTCCTGAAGCAAGAATCTTGGTCTTCCTTTTACATCACAGGAAGAGAATCATTATTTTCTGATATTTGGATATAGACAAAGAAGTGATATTTTAAGTCATTTGAGGAGATGCTTAGGGGTAAGAATATGTAAGCCTTCTTTAGGAAGATAATTTCAGATTCCAGCTTGCATAAACCAGAATCTAAACTCTCATAATTGACCTTTCAAGCAACGTTTAAATTTATAAAAGGGATCCATTCCCACATTTTCTAAGTGGAATGTTTGGAATTTGGCATTTAGTTTCTCATACAAATGTGATATATTTGATTAGGCATCAAGGTGGGCCTACAAAACCCCAATGGAACACAGACTGTGACTGAAATATGGTTACATTTATGATTTTTTTCTTTTAAGCTTTGCAAAGTATATTTAAACATACAAGATATCTTTAAAAGATACTGAACACTTAGGATGCTAACCAGCCTGGCCCATATTTAGGAACTCAGCCCATATTTAGGAACTCAGTCGCCCAAATGCACCACTAGGAAAGAATGAGGTTCCATGAACCTTAAGGTGCAATGAAACCCTTAATGCTTCAGTTTCTACTTTTCCCCATCTCAGGAGTCAAAATGCGTGTCCCATGAAGAGGAAGGAAAAGACTGAGGTGGACACTGGAGGCACGTCGATGAGCTCCAGATATCAGCTAACCACCTAAACAACCAGATGGAGCCTTAGCTGGGAGCAGCTGGAAGTAGGGGAGCTGGCTTTTCCATCAGTCATGCTGGAGCGTGGACTGAGGAAAGCTCCCACAGAGCTCCCGCAGCTGCACGCCGGCCCCAGCAAGAGGGGAGGAAAGTGAGGAAGGCAAAGGTCAGTTCATGAAGAGACCGACTGATTGGCATACCACCAACAAAATCCAGACTGGGAAATGCTATTAGTCAAAGTGCCTGGGTGTTTCAACAGATAAATGATAAGGAAAAGCGAGGGATGGAGGAGAAGACGTAGATTAAAAGAGACTTAAAAATAGATCTAATTTTTAAAACAGGCAAGATGAAAATATAGGGATGGACATTTAGATGATAAAACTTTTTTTTAAGACAAGGAACTATAAAAGTCAATAGTTACGTATTATAGGAAAGGGGGAGGCTTGTGATCTGGACAGTGCACATGGAGTGGCTTCTGGGGTAACTGATAAAAATCTACATAGTTCTTAATCTGATAATGGTTATAAAAATGTTGAATTCATTAAGCCACACATCTGTGTAGTTTCCTTATATGTTTTGCTTTATAATAAAAATCATTAAAAAAAATTAAAACAAGGGCATACCCATGGAGTCAAAGTGCAACTGTCGGGGGTGTGGGGGGCTGACATTGTCCTAACCACTGAATCGTGTTTTTAAGCTACAATTATATTAAGGAAGAAATTTCCCACATCAACTCTATGGTTATCCTGAAGTACAGTTCTTATAGGAAAGCTTAGGACAAGTACCTGGCTCTTGCCTTTTACTTATCAATTTTCAGAATGATTTGGTGTCCCAGGAAGCTCCAATGGTGACTAATGTGTTTTTATTATCTCATTATGAATTCATAGACTTTTATATATTTGATATGCTTCAATAAATCACAGTGACTTTTCACTTTAATACCCAAATTGTTCCATATTAGGCCAATGGGAACCCCATTAAAATTGATTTCTGAGGCCTTCTGACATGGCCATAGTAGTTGCTGATAACTTACTTGTTTTCTAGCACAAGGAGACAGACATCCCAAGTTCATCCAGTACAGCTCCTGCCCTAGACCTGGAGCAAGTCATTTCTCCAAGGAATCCTGGTTTTATTTAGTGGGAAATGATATTCAGAAATTATAATTTGTGTTGTGTGTTGTTTACTCACTAAGTCATGTCTGACTCTTGTGACCCCATGGACTGTGGCCCACCAAGCTCCTCTGTGCATGGGATTTCCCAGTCAAGAATACTGGAGTGGGTTGCCATTTCCTTCTCCAGCAATTTGTGTATCAGGGTGCTTATTGCTATTTGATGACCATTGCTTCTAGGTCTTTTCAGTAGTCAGGCTAGAAATTACCATTTTATTTAAAACTAGGAATAAAACTACCATATGACCCAGCAATCCCACTACTGGGCATATACCCTGAGAAAACCATAATTCAAAAAGACACATGTACCCCAGTGTTCATAGCAGCACTATTTACAATAGCCAGGACATGGAAGCAACCTAGATGTCCATCAACAGATGAATGGATAAAGAAGTTGTGGTACATATATATGGTGGAATATTACTCAGTCATAAAAAATGCATCTGAGTCAGTTCTAATGAGGTGGATGAACCTAGAGCCTGTTATACAGAGTGAAGTAAGTCAGAAAGAGAAAAACAAATATCGTATATTAACACATATGAAGTCTAGAAGGATGGTACCTAACTACAGGGCAGGAATAGAGACACAGACACAGAGAGCAGACTCTGGACACAGCAGGATAGGAGAGGGTGGGATGAATTGAGAGTAGCATTGAAACATATATATTACCATATGTAAAATAGATAGCCAGTGGGAATTTGCTGTATGACACAGGGAGCTCAAATCTGGTGCTCTGTGACTACCTAGAGGGATGGGATGGGGTGGGAGGTGGGGGAATTTCAAGAGGGAGGGGACATATGTATACTTATGACTGATTCACATTGTTGTATGGCAGAAGCCAACACAATATTGTAAAGCAATTGTCCTCCAATTAAAAAATAAAATTTAAAAAATGAGTTATAGTGATATTTCCAATTCAAATTTAAGATAACAGGATTTTTACTTAACTTCTTTGAATTTATACTTCTATCTCCTTTCTCTTATTTTGAACATCTTGGCTCTTAGAATTGACATAGTTATCTATAATTGTTCCAAAATAAAAATACCAATATTACCTTTAACAATAAAACTACTAAATGCTGTTTAGAATTTGCTTATAGTTCTCTATGTCCTGAGAATATATCCAAGTAGGGGTGTACAGTCAAAATTCT
Organism: Odocoileus virginianus; assembly: GCF_023699985.2. Classification (NCBI taxonomy): domain Eukaryota; kingdom Metazoa; phylum Chordata; class Mammalia; order Artiodactyla; family Cervidae; genus Odocoileus; species Odocoileus virginianus. Next base: position 10,693,392 of record NW_027224263.1, on the reverse strand, counting down.
GTATTTCAAAGTCAAGTTGAAATAATTCTTTTCTCTGTATGGGTTTGCCACCAATATAGTATAAAGTTAGAGTTGTTTCAGTTTGCTTTCTACTTTTAAGGTTTTTTCATTTTTTGTTAATTTTGTTTCAAAGTCAAGTATATAACAAGGTATATATTAAGGAAGTCTCAAGACCACCCTTCTCTTCTAAACTGGCCCTCCCTCCCCCTATTGATAAACATCTTTATTAGTTATTGTTCTACTCCAACCTGTTTCTCTTTGAGAATATAAGTGGCTATATATATATGTGTATTTCCCGTTAGAGTTGGCTACTCAAAAGGTAACATACAAGCATTGTTTACTCCTGCTTTTTCTCAAAATAAGAGATTGTAGAGATAAATCATATCCTTTATATAGAAGTCTCCCTCATTCTTTTATTTTCTTAAGCAGCTGTATGATGCCCATTGTGTGGTTGTACTGTAGTTTATTCAAGCAGTCCCTAATTTGTGGACATTTGGTTTCTTTCCAGTCCTTTGCTGGTACAAATAACACTGCATTGAATCCATATGCTGTTTTCTATTGTCAGTGAGTCTTGTCAGTGACAACATGAATATAATTTTTAATGAGAGTTCCAGTTGAACAAGACTAGTTCCATATGCTAGTGACTGGTCAACAGTAAGAGCTCCTAGCTTAATCTAGTGTTGATGTATTCTATAAAAGGAGAAATCCTGAAGAGAGCAGATATAGTCACAAGTCATTTCTAATTCATTGCCCCTCAACTTTCCCCAAACATATCATACCCACTCCAGTCTCTGGACCTTTGCTCTTCCACAGACCACTAGCCCCAGAATACTTTCTCTCCTTCATGAATTCTAATTTGAACATTTCCTATCTTTATGCCTGTTTTCTCTGATCTCTGAAAGTATTTTAAAACATTTAAATTTTTAGTTTGAATATTCAAGAGGCCTTTGAAAGGATGCTTATCTTCTTCCTGCAATTAAGGTGTACTAATTGCTAGATGTGGATCTTCCTTGGTGGCTCAGTGGTAAAGAATCCATCTGCCTGCCAATGCAGGAGATGCAGGAGATGCGGGTTCAGTCCTGGGTCGGGAAGATCCTCTTCGGAGGAGGAAATGGCTACCCACTCCAGTATTCTTGCCTGGGAAATTCCATGGACAGAGAAGCCTGGCAGGCTGCAGTCCATGGGGTCACAAAGAGTCGGACACGACTGAGCAACTGAGCATGCAAGCATGCACTGCTAGATGGCAGAAGTATCTTGGTTTTGTTCACATGTTCTGAAACCCCAAAGCCTGGGCAAATTGGGTGAGTTTCTCTGAGCCAATTTCCTGATTTGCAAATTAAAAGGAATGGGTTTGTAATTTCTAAAGTTTCTGTCTCTAACTACAATGAGTTTAAATAATTTCCTAAATGTTTTCAGTTTCCTCTGACCACCTCTTTTATTTCCTCTTGGCAAGAGAGAAAAATGAGATCCAGGCCTTTCCTAGACTGAGGGCATAATACTCAGGAATTACCACTAACTGAAGAGGAAAATTAAAAAGAAAATTTTCCATGTTGTTTTCACCAAGGAGTGAAAATCCTCTTATTTATCAATCTTCTCCCCCTCCCCACTAGCTGCTGGCTAGGTATTACTTGAATCTATGTTTATTTCATTTGATATTTTATTTTCTTACTCAACCAACATTTATATAAAGTCTTCTGTGCGCCAGACACTATTTGGTCATTATTGGTTTTACTCTTTTTGTTGTTGTTTTGTTTTTTAGCAGTAGCTTGAGCTCAAAATCTGTTTTCTTTTTTTGGAACCTCTAATTATAAATGCAAACAATTCCCAGAATAGCAACTTCTGAATAACCAATTGAAGCAATTTTCTTGACTAAACTATAAACCAGATTAATCATCTCTTTAAGTAGGTGGTAAGGGTGGTTCTCATATGTTGTAAGTTAATGGGCCAGCAAAATTAAAAGAAAACAACATAATGACCTAGAATTGCCACTTTTTTGTTTTGCTAAGTGAAGGTGTTACAAACAGACAGCTGCCACCATTTTGGGGTTCCAAGGGGAAAAAAAGCTAGAACAGAAATATTAATGAGAAATTTATAGTAAAGGAAATTCTTTTAAACTGCATATAAATTTAGAGTCATGAAACTTTCTTTGGGTTTTTTTTTAAACATCATGCCTTGTGGGAACATTGTCACAGACTAATCAAAGTCTATGGACCAGTGTTTGCAAATTACCATTTTAGGATGGGAATTTTATTCTGTATTTTCTTCTGACTTGTGTTCCCATTTTGCTGGGCTCCAAGAAATAATCATCAGATTCAGCTGAAGTCTACCCTTAGAGGTAATACATTTTAACAAAAGCATTATTTTTGTGACTGAGTAAGTGATGTGTTATGCTGTGAATGACACTGATGAAGTAAAAATGGCTTTGTACACAGTTAAATATTTGTAGCTCAGGTTTTACTGATGATGAAAGAGACACAGAAAGGTTAAGTGAGCTAGCGCCCTCAACTCAATGAGTCAGTAAATAGATAAGAATAGAACAAGACTCTGGACTTTTGGGACCACATAACCACTCTTACAATAAGAAATTAGAACAGATTAACTATGTGGTTTTCAATAGCTTTGGCTGACTCATTATCCTAATGATACAGCATGACTCTTCTAACAAATATGAATGAGTTTATACCTTACTCCCAGACTCAAATTAGCTTTATTCCTGTTACACTTGGCTGTGGAATAAATTCACCTTTTGCTCTAGCTAGTGAGAAGACCATGAACTTTAGCAGTGGTTGTCCAATGTCCCACTTAATAAAATTCTGTTGGGCTTTATCCCAGGAATGCAAGGATTCTTTAATATCCGCAAGTCAATCAATGTAATACACCACATTAACAAATTGAAAGATAAAAACCATATGATTATCTCAATAGATGCAGAAAAAGCCTTTGACAAAATTCAACATCCATTTATGATTAAAACTCTTCAGAAAGCAGGAATAGAAGGAACATACCTCAACATAATAAAAGCTATATATGACAAACCCACAGCAAGCATCACCCTCAATGGTGAAAAATTGAAAGCATTTCCCCTGAAATCAGGAACAAGACAAGAGTGCCCACTCTCACCACTACTATTCAACATAGTTTTGGAAGTGTTGGCCACAGCAATCAGGGCAGAAAAAGAAGTAAAAGGAATCCAGATAGGAAAAGAAGAAGTGAAACTCTCTCTGTTTGCAGATGACATGATCCTCTACATAGAAAACCCTAAAGACTCTACCAGAAAATTACTAGAGCTAATCAATGAATACAGTAAAGTTGCAGGATATAAAATTAACACACAGAAATCTCTTGCATTCCTATACACTAACAATGAGAAAACAGAAAGAGAAATAAAGGAAACAATACCATTCAGCATTGCAACAAAAAGAATAAAATACTTAGGAGTATATCTACCTAAAGAAACAAAAGACCTATACATAGAAAACTATAAAACACTGATGAAAGAAATCAAAGAGGACACAAACAGATGGAGAAATATACCGTGTTCATGGATTGGAAGAATCAATATTGTCAAAATGGCTATACTACCCAAAGCAATCTATAGATTCAATGCAATCCCTATCAAACTACCAACGGTATTTTTCACAGAACTAGAACAAATAATTTCACAATTTGTATGGAAATACTAAAAACCTCGAATAGCCAAAGTAATCCTGAGAAAGAAGAATGGAACTGGAGGAATCAATCTGCCTGACTTCAGACTCTACTACAAAGCCACAGTCATCAAGACAGTATGGTACTGGCACAAAGACAGAAATATAGATCAATGGAACAGAATAGAAAGCCCAGAGATAAATCCACGAACCTATGGTCACCTTATCTTCGACAAAGGAGGCAAGGATATACAATGGAAAAAAGACAACCTCTTTAACAAGCGGTGCTGGGAAAACTGGTCAACCACCTGTAAAAGAATGAAACTAGAACACTTTCTAACACCATACACAAAAATAAACTCAAAATGGATTAAAGATCTAAATGTAAGACCAGAAACTATCAAACTCCTAGAGGAGAACATAGGCAAAACACTCTCCGACATAAATCACAGCAGGATCCTCTATGACCCACATCCCAGAATTTTAGAAATAAAAGCAAAAATAAACAAATGGGACCTAATGAAACTTAAAAGCTTTTGCACAACAAAGGAAACTATAAGCAAGGTGAAAAGACAGCCCTCAGATTGGGAGAAAATAATAGCAAACGAAGCAACAGACAAAGGATTAATCTCAAAAATATACAAGCAGCTCCTGCAGCTCAACTCCAGAAAAATAAATGACCCAATCAAAAAATGGGCCAAAGAACTCAACAGACATTTTTCCAAGGAAGACATACAGATGGCTAACAAACACATGAAAAGATGCTCAACATCACTCATTATCAGAGAAATGCAAATCAAAACCACAATGAGGTACCATTATACGCCAGTCAGGATGGCTGCTATCCAAAAGTCTACAAGCAATAAATGCTGGAGAGGGTGTGGAGAAAAGGGAACCCTCTTACACTGTTGGTGGGAATGCAAATTAGTACCACTATGGAAAACAGTGTGGGTAGATTTCTTAAAAAGCTGGAAATAGAACTGCCATATGACCCAGCAATCCCACTTCTGGGCATACACACCGAGGAAACCAGATCTGAAAGAGACACGTGCACCCCAATGTTCATCGCAGCACTGTTTATAATAGCCAGGACATGGAAGCAACCCAGATGCCCATCAGCAGACAAATGGATGAGGAAGCTGTGGTACATATACACCATGGAATATTACTCAGCCATTAACAAGAATTCATTTGAATCAGTTCTAATGAGATGGATGAAACTGGAGCCCATTATACAGAGTGAAGTAAGCCAGAAAGATAAAGACCATTACAGTATACTAACACATATATATGGACTTTAGAAAGATGGTAACGATAACCCTATATGCAAAACAGAAAAAGAGACTCAGATGTATAGAACAGACTTGTGGACTCTGGGAGAAGGCGAGGGTGGGATGTTTCAAGAGAACAGCATTGAAACATGTATATTATCTAGGGTGAAACAGATCACCAACCCAGGTTGGGTGCATGAGAAAAGTGCTCGGGCCTGGTGCACTGGGAAGACCCAGAGGGATCGGGTGGAGAAGGAGGTGGGAGGGGGTCTGGGATGGGGAATACATGTAAATCCATGGCTAATTCATTTCAATGTATGACAAAAACTACTGTAATGATGTAAAGTAATTAGCCTCCAACTAATAAAAATAAATGGGGAAAAAAAAATAAATAAAATAAAATTCTGTGAAGACGCCTAGACAAATAGGATCTTGACAATCAATGATTTTCCCCAGCATTCTCACAGTTCACTAATGCAAACAGGACTAATCTTCAGCTGAGAGATCCTAGAATTCTATGATTTTTCTACCTCTTCTGATATACAGGCCAATACTGGGTCAACTAGATCAGGGATTGTCCATTTTAGCAAGGTTTTCTAAAGATTTTGTGTATAGTGAGTGTCCAAAGTCATTTTTTTCTTCAGCAGTGGAGTCATAGGGAAAATTTTTGCTTTGTTTAAATTTAATTTTTTATTTTGGTATAAAAATAATGAGAGTTTGCATGGAACAACATTAGACCCCATTACATATTATTATTAGTAATCTCATATTATTCTTTCTAATCCTAATCTACTCATCCTCTGGATTAAATTTTATCCCCCTTTTTGAAAGAAAAAAGCTGAGACTTAGAAACAAAATACAAGTGGTCCTGGATGACTGTAGGGCTGTCAACAGATGCAGTTGTTAAACAATGACTAACACAGTGTGATCCCAGCCTAGTCATCACAGAAGACTGGCCCTTTAAGGCTGGGAGAGGCCACAAGGGAAGACCTGAGCTAAAAACCTGGCCAAGATCTACAGATTTTGTTGACACAGCCTCAATTCTAAGGAGAACTCCTCGAGGCTATTGTGTGTGACTAGGCTCCTGCCTTGCCATGGTTTCCACTTCCCTGTCTCTTTGTGTCTGCTACAGCCCTGATTCCAAATTTCCTGCACCAGCCTGCTTTATTAAGGAAGGGGTGTTCATTTGGTTTACTAATCTGTCTCACCCCCCATCAAAGCACATTTACCTTAATTTACCTGACATAAGTCTCAATCACTTCCGCCTAGCAGTCACCAGCCACAGCTGGTATTTGCTTTTGTCAGCGTAAGAATCTTCTGTTACCATCCTTACCTTGAATCTACTTATTCACTCTCACCTCTTCAAGCTGTGTTCCCTTTACCCTAGTCCTCAGTTCAGTTCAGTCGCTCAGTCATGTCCAACTCTTTGAGACCCCATGAACCACAGCACACCAGGCCTCCCTGTCCATCACCAACTCCCGGAGTCCACCCAAACCCATGTCCATTGTGTCAGTGATGCCATCCAACCATCTCATCCTCTGTTGTCCCCTTCTCCTCCTGCCCTCAATCTTTCCCAGCATCAGGGTCTTTTCAAATGAGTCAGCTCTCCACATCAGGTGGCCAAAGTATTGGAGTTTCAGCTTCAACATCAGTCCTTCCAATGAATACCCAGGACTGATCTCTCTTTAGGATGGACTGGTTGGATCTCCTTGCAGCCCAAGGGACTCTCAAGAGTCTTCTCCAACACCACAGTTTAAAAGCATCAATCCTAGGCCTTATCTGATTTCTAGTAGATTTGGGATTATAATTGATTATATGACTCCTGTCTATTCTTTATTTATTTATTATATTTATTTATAAGTAAATTCTATATAAATATATATCTATATAAATAAAGTCTATATTCATTTATTATAGACTCCTGTCTATTTATTCACTCACATCCAATGCATTCAAAATATATTCATTGAGTGTCTACAACTAGTCACTGTGATAGATACTAAGGATAAAGCAGTGAACAAGACAGACATGTTCTCTGCTTCTGTAGAGCTTAAAATTTAGCAAGAGAGATAGTCAATAATAATCACAGTAATGAATGTGCTCAGTAGCTCAGTCGTGTTCAACTCTTTGCAGCCCCATGGACTGTAGCCTGCCAGGCTCCTCTGTCTGTGGAATTTTCCAGGCAAGAATACTGGAGTGGATTGCCATTTCCTTCTCCAGGGGATCTTCCCAACCCAGGGATTGAACCCACATCTCTTGCATCTCCTGCATTGGCAGATGGGTTCTTTACCACTAGTGCCACCTGGGAAGATGAATATATAAGTTGACCTTACCTAGGGGTGGGGTTGGAATCAGGAAAGGCTTTTCTTAAGAAAAGAAGCTGGAGCTGAGATTTGCAGGAGTAGTTCAAACTAGAGGAGGCAGGAGTTGTGTTGGGGGCCCATGAGAGTGTGCCTGGCAGAAACCATCTGTAATAGGGAGCAGAACTGACTAAGGGCCTCAGCTGCTGTGTCCTGGCACTTCTCTTAGGCTGTTCCCTCCTCAGGCTGTCTGACTCTTTGCGAACGCATGGACTATAGCCCACCAAGCTCCTCTGTCTATGGGATTCTCCAGGCAAGAATACTGGAGTGGATAGCCATTCCTTTCTCCAGGGCATCTTCCCCACCCAGGGATTGAACCTGGGGTCTCCTGCATTGGTGGGCAGGTTCTTTACCATCTAAGCCACCAGGGAAGCACCCATGACTGAGTACAGCAGGGATACTAAGGCAGACATGTGGACTCCTTTGTTGGACAACTTCGGCTCAAGGTGTTGCAGAAGTTTCCTTAGACTGCCTGGTAGTCTCAACTGCTTCCATCCAACCATTTCTCTTCTTCCCCTCCTTTCTGGTCAGGCTTCAGTCACAGCTCCTTCTCTATTTTCTTTCACACAGTCATTTCTCCTAATAAAATCTTGCCATGTTTAATCTTGTTTTGACAAGAGCTTCTTGGAGGTGTAGAACAACATAAGCAGAGTGGGTATGTGAGATTCAGGGAACAGTGTTTACTTCCTAGGCCTAGATCTGAGTCACATGACTTGATAAGAAAACCCAAAGCTGTGAGGCTTCAAGAAAACTTAATGGTTGGTAGCTGTGTATGCATGACCAGGCTATCAGGAATAATAAAGTCAAGAGGGGTGAAAAGGAAGATGCTCGGGCACTGGCTCCAAGCCCTGCCGTTGCCTTCTGCCATCCAAAAGCTGGGGAAAGATCTCTAAGAGTCTTGGGGATGCTAGTATTTTCATTTGGCACCATCTTACATGGCTGGCTCTGGTTTGTCTTCCTGGCTCCAGATGTCACTCTTCTCCTCCATGATTACCAAGTGGTTGCTACATCATCAAGTGAGGAAATACTGGGTAACACAGTAGAGAATTTGGAATCCAGGCTTTACTTCTTTCCTGAAGATGATCTCATTTGGTCAAGGTCTGTCTTCCAGCTTCCAAAAATCTCATTTTTCTTGGTTTGGGCCTTTCCACAAGTTCTTTGCTATGTCTTTTGTCTTTGTAAACATGAAATGTTTTATTTTCTTCACTCAATTAAAATGCCCTTGTGGGGACTTCCCTGGTGGTCCAGTGGTTAAGACTTCACCTTTCAATGCAGGAGATGTGGGTTTGATCCCTGGTCAGGGAGCTAAGATCCCACATGCCTTGAAGCCAAAACCAAAAACATAAAACAGAAGCAATATTTTAACAAATAAAGACCTTAAAAATGGTCCACATCAGAAAAAAAAAAAACCAACTTGAAAAAATGCTCATATGTTTTCAGCTCTCTTCCTTTCTTTTGGATTTTTTTTTTTTTTGGTGGGGGGAAGTACACTTACTTTACAATGTTGTGTTAGCTTCTCCTGTACAACAAAGTGAATCAGCTATATAACTCTCTTCTTTCCTTAATATTTGTTTGTTTGTTTGTTTGCCCTGGGTCTTAGATATGGCACACAGGATCTTAAATTTTTGTTGTGACATGTGGGGTCTTTTAGTTGTGACATGTGGGATCTAGTTTCCTGACCAGAGACTGAACCCAGGCCCCCTGCATTGGGAACGAGGTGTCTTAGCCACTGGACCACCCGGGAAGTCCCACAGCTCTCTTCTTGAAGAGGCAGGTGTGTGTTCTGAAAAGAATGGGAACAGAGGTGGAACCTTGACTCTACCATTTCCTACATGTGAGACTTTGTGGAAGTTAATTTTATGAGCCTCGATTTTCTTGTTTATAAAATGGAGATAACATCATCTACCTCGCAGGATAGTTGTGAGGATTAAATGAGTTACAGTATATAAAAAGACCTGGTACATAGTAGGTATAGAAAATATTAGTTCCCTTTTAGCTCCCGTACCAATGAAAGTCTTGGGAGAGCTATTTCCATTTTGGTTTTCCCACATTTCATTTATCTGAGGACAAATAAGTCCTTTTTCTTATGCATTTTATTATTCAAATCTTTGGTGCATTCAAAACTCATATGGCAAGTAATTGACTCATCATAAAGACAAGGAGCTTACAGGGCCACAGAATGAAAACCTGAAAACTACTAATTAGACTCCATTCATTCATTCACCTAATATTTCTGGACATTATGTCTCCCCTGTGTGAGGCTAAGTGTCCCCAAGGCTTGCATTTTCAGGATAGATCATAGCATGGAATTGGGAGCTATGTAAAATTAGTCAATCATATATCAGGACCCCAAAAGATTCTGGGCCACATCCCACTACAGGGAATAGTTCAATTCAGTTCATTCACTCAGTCGTGTCCAACTCTTTGCGACCCCATAAACTGTAGCACACCGGGCTTCCATGTCCATCACCAACTCCCGGAGTTTGCTCAAATTCATGTCCATCACCGACTCGATGGACATGAGAGGGAATATCATAGTAATTCAGTAATTCAGTCTCTAGTAATTCAGTCTCTGAATTACTAAATGAATTACTAAATGAATCTAGTAATTCAGTCTCTCTTGAGGCCCTGATGACCCTCCATGTTGTGTGAGTCAGCTTTTCCTCTCCAGCTTTTCCACTACCTAGCTATAGAAGATTGGGCAAGTTACTTAGCCTCGAAGACTTCGTTTTTTTCATTTGCAAAATGAAGTGAATATAAATATTTTCCCTCAAAAGTTGTTATGACGATTAAATGAACTGTCCTGTATAAAGTGCTTCCCACAATGCAAGGCCCATAATAAGCACCCACTATCTATCAGCTTTCACCACCATTATCACTGTCATTATTATTCAGGTTGTGTTAAGTAACTTCAGTCGTGTCTGACTCTTTGCGACCCTTGGGACTGTAGCCAGGCTCCTCTGTCCATGGGATTCTCCAGGCAAGAATACTGGAGTGGATTGCTATGCTCTTCTCCAGGGGATTATTCAGGTTAAGTGACTCTAATAGTTTGTAAGCCCAGATTTTAAATATTCACACCATTTTCCCTTTTCGTCTGGAGGAGGATGGGGATGACAAATGTGAATGCCAACGCTACCACTTAGTAGCTCTGAGACCTTCAGTAAGTCATTTAATATTGCTAAACCACAATTTTCAGATCTTTAAAACAAGAGACTAATGGTCCCTATTTCATAAGACTGTTGGGAATATTCCATGAGATAATGGGGAAAGGCACTTAGCCCAATGCCTGGAAGAACACTTATTAGAAGGCAGCTATCAGAATCACAAAGTTAGTTTTCTATCATCTCTGACCTCTCTTCTTGTCCTCCTCTCCATCTCATTTTTCTAGGGTGGGGCTCTGTTCAGAGGAAGGAAAAAATAATTGTGCAAGGGAATAGTCTCTTTATCTCTAGAAAGACCTACTTTTACTTTATAATATAGGCAATGAAACCTCCTTTGGCTAAATCTCTCCATTTCAGCCAATACCCTGGGCTTTATCTTTTATCCCCAAAGTGTCCATAATCGTGTTTTACTGAAGAGAAAAATAGCATCCCACCACACATACACACACACACACACTCCCCAGGTAAATTCTGCTATCTTCTCCCCTGTATGGCTCCTATCAGTTTTAAAAATCAACTTTCCCTTCAGGTAATACAATGGGTCACTAAATAAGAGATTTCAGGCATCAGCCTCAGACCAAGAAGTCTCATTGACTATACCGTGTGTGCTCACCACCTCCACCAATTTCAATCTAGAAACATCACCAAGCCATTAATGTTGCAATGTGCTCAGCCTCCTACAATCTCCACCAGTCTGTCTGAGGATGCTTTGGCACATAGGTGCATAAATGCCACTCTGATCTGCAGAAACCTTCAAATCAGCCCGGTGGGGCGAGAGGAGAAAACAACGTATGTAGTGGGGGTGGGGTGCAGTGGGGGAAGAGCAGAAATCAACTGAATTATAAAGCACTTACTTACCAGGTTATAAGAAACATTAAACTAAACAGCCTGAACAGTCCATTTGCTGAAAAGACATTTAATTATTTCAGTGAGAACTAGTTAGAGATGAGAGCCCATAAAATAAACAAAGAGATACTAGCATTTGATTTTAATGTCTTTCTATTTTGCCACAGGCCACAATTTAATTAAAATTCTGAATAGAAATTTTAAGACGACACATTCTCCTCAATAGCAGCTAGACAATAGAGATAAAATATCCCTAATATCTTCCTGGAATTTGAGACATTTTAGCTAAATGCCCACAGCTAGATGATCTTTGCCAAGTGTCCCCCCACCAGGCCGCCCCTTCCGCTGATGAGAGATGCTTGCTATCGTTAAGCTCCATGTTTTAAATCTGGGCCAAGTGCCCATGGGTCATAGAAACTTTGCTATTTATTTTAGAGAAAAATGCAGAACTGATTATTGGAAAAACTAATCAAACGAGGTAGAGATGAGTATGGCTGTTGCGGGAGAGACGTGGGGTGGTTTTATTGATTGATTTTCATTGGCCGAGCAAGCACTGAATCAAAATTATGATTCTGGTTTCTAGTCCTGGCTCTAAAAAATGTATTTTAAACTTCTCAACACTTCAACTTTGCCATCTGTGAAATGGGAAAGGATAGATTGGTGATTCTTTAAGGTTCTTCTGGCTCTAATATTCCATGTCTTTAATATACTAAGCTAAATATGGTCTAGACTAGACATGGCAACAAATCCAAATAGCTTGGAAATGGCAGCGGTTCTTCTGTGTTGATCAGGTTCCAGAAGGAATTACACAAATTGACACATCTATTTTTTTTCAACGTCCAGTGGCAAGAATACACAGAAGAACTGTACAAAAAAGATCTTCACGACCCAGATAATCATGATGGTGTGATCACTCACACTCACCTAGAGCCAGACATCCTGGAATGTGAAGTCAAGTGGGCCTTAGGAAGCATCACTACGAACAAAGCTAGTGGAGGTGATGGAATTCCAGTTGAGCTATTTCAAATCCTAAAAGATGATGCTGTGAAAGTGCTGCACTCAACATGCCAGCAAATTGGAAAACTCAGCAGTGGCCACAGGACTGGAAAAGGTCAGTTTTCATTCCAGTCCCAAAGAAAGGCAATGCCAAAGAATGCTCAAACTACTGCACAATTGCACTCATCTCACACGCTAGTAAAGTAATGCTCAAAATTCTCCAAGCCAGGCTTCAGCAATACATGAACTGTGAACTTCCAGATGTTCAAGCTGGTTTTAGAAAAGGCAGAGGAACCAGAGGTCAAATTGCCAACATCCGCTGGATCACTTGGAAAAGCAAGAGAGTTCCAGAAAAACATCTATTTCTGCTTTATTGACTATGCCAAAGCCTTTGACTGTGTGGATCACAATAAACTGTGGAAAATTCTGAAGGAGATGGGAATACCAGACCACCTGACTTGCCTCTTGAGAAATCTGCATGCAGGTCAAGAAGCAACAGTTAGAACTGGACATGGAACAACAGACTGGTTCTAAATAGGAAAAGGAGTGCGTCAAAGCTGTATATTGTCACCCTGCTTATTTGTCAGGCCAACGTATATTGTCAGACCAACACTGGGCTGGATGAAGCACAAGCTGGAATCAAGATTGCCGGGAGAAATATCAATAACCTCAGATACACAGATGACACCACCCTTATGGCAGAAAGTGAAGAAGAACTAAAGAGCCTCTTGATGAAAGTGAAAGAAGAGAGTGAAAAAGTTGGCTTAAAGCTCAACATTCAGAAAACTAAGATCATGGCATCTGGTCCCATCACTTCATGGCAAATAGATGGGGAAACAGTAGAAACAGTGGCTGACTATTTTTTTGGGCTCCAAAATCACTGCAGATGGTGACTGCAGCCATGAAATTAAAAGACACTTGTTCCTTGGAAGGAAAGCTATGACCAACCTAGACAGCATATTAAAAAGCAGAGACATTACTTTGTCAACAAAGGTCTGTCTAGTCAAGGCTATGGTTTTTCCAGTAGTTGTGTATGGATGTGAGAGTTGGACTATAAAGAAGGCTGAGCACCGAAGAATTGATGCTTTTGAACTGTGGTGTTGGAGAAGACTCTTGAGAGTCCCTTGGACTGCAAGGAGATCCAACCAGTCCATCCTAAAGGAGATCAATCCTGGGTGTTCATTGGAAGGACTGATGTTGAAGCTGAAACTCCAATACTTTGGCCACCTGATGCAAAGAGCTGACTCATTTGAAAAGACCCTGATGCTGGGAAAGATTGAGGGCAGGAGGAGAAGGGGACAACAGAGGATGAGATGGTTGGATGGCATCACCAACTCAATGGACATGGGTTTGGGTAGACTCCAGGCAGTTGGTGATGGACAGGGAGGCCTGGCGTGCTGTGGTTCATGGGGTCGCAAAGAGTTGGACACGACTGAGTGACTGAACTGAACTGAACTGAGTGACTAGAGCAATGGCTGGCTCATAGTAGGTGCTCAATAAATATTGGCCAACCATATAAGTCTTTTAGCTCTCAGCTTTAATTACCAAGCTTCCCAACCCATATTGTATAAATGTTAGGGTGTCTGATAAGTTTTGTTGCTTATGAATTTCCTCCTTTTGTCCTAATGAGAAGGAGAAGACTTAGCCAGAGAAGTAGGGTCTGGGTAACCTAAGCACATTAAAGGTGACAAAATATTTGGTGGCTGGGCTGTTGAAGTATAGCAAGGGAGATCCAGCATTTAGAGGCTAGAGCTATCCAAACAAATATAACTCATCAGTGCTTTATTTTTATTTATTTATTTATTTTTGACTATGCTGGGTCTTCAATGTTGCACGGGCTTTTCTCCAGTTGCGGTGAGTGAGGACGTCTCACTGTGGTGGCTTCTCTTGTGGAGCATGGGTGCAGCTTCGGTAGTTGTGGCACATGTGCTCAGTAGTAGCAGCTTGCAGGCTCTAGAGCACAGGCTCTAGTTAGTTGTGGAGAAAGGGCTTAGTTGCTCTGTGGCATGTGGGATCTTCCCAGACCAGGGATCGAACCCATGTCTCCTGCACTGGCAGGTGGATTCTTTACCACTGAGCCACCAGGGAAGCCCCACCAGTGCTTTAAAGAAAGTCTATTACATGCAAATCAAAATAGTGGTTACCTCATTGTGATAGAATTGTGATTGACCTTGTAGTACAATGGAAGCTTCTGGTGTGTTATTATATTTTATAACTTGATATGGGTGGTAGTCTCTTTAGTGTATATGTAAGTAAACATTTACTGAGCCATTCACTTAAGATCTGTGCACTTTACTATATGTGTATTATATCCCCAAAAATGTTTTAAAAATGAGGGGAAAATGTATATAGCAGAAAAAAGTAGCCCACCACAGTTTATATTTCAAAAAAAGTATTGACACGTAAATTTCAACTTCTGTATTATAATCATGTTTTACTTAAGGCCTTTATGGGGCAAAGTGGTGAGAGAGATTTCTTATAAAATAGCATTTCCTGCAAATCAAAACCACAATGAGGTACCATTATACGCCAGTCAGGATGGCTGCTATCCAAAAGTCTACAAGCAATAAATGCTGGAGAGGGTGTGGAGAAAAGGGAACCCTCTTACACTGTTGGTGGGAATGCAAACTAGTACAGCCACTATGGAGAACAGTGTGGAGATTTCTTAAAAAACTGGAAATAGAACTGCCATGTGACCCAGCAATCCCACTTCTGGGCATACACACCAAGGAAACCAGATCTGAAAGACACGTGCACCCAATGTTCATCGCAGCACTGTTTATAATAGCCAGGACATGGAAGCAACCTAGATGCCCATCAGCAGACGAATGGATAAGGAAGCTGTGGTACATATACACCATTGAATATTACTCAGCCATTAAAAATAATTCATTTGAATCAGTTCTAATGAGATGGATGAAACTGGAGCCCATTATACAGAGTGAAGTAAGCCAGAAAGATAAAGACCAATACAGTATACTAACGCATATATATAGAATTTAGAAAGATGGTAACAATAACAGAAAAAGACACAGATGTACAGAACAGACTTTTGGACTCTGTGGGAGAAGGCGAGGGTGGGATGTTTAGAGAGAACAGCATTGAAACATGTATACTATCAAGGGTGAAACAGATCACCAGCCCAGGTTGGATGCATGAGACAAGTGCTTGGGGCTGGTGCACTGGGAAGACCCAGAGGGATGGGTGGGGAGGGAGGTGGGAGGGGGGATCGGGATGGGGAACATGTAAATCCGTGGCTGATTCATGTCAATGTATGGGAAAAACCACTACAATATTGTAAAGTAATTAGCCTCCAACTAATAAAAAATGGAAAAAAAAATAATATTTTCTTAGAAGTACTAGGCCCCTGCAGAGACTCCTGTCTCTTTACTTGCCCTCCTTCCCTATTGTATTGCAAGCCTTTCACGGTCAGGAAACCTTTCAACTGTATATTCCAAGTGTGTAGCACACAGTAAGTGTTTAATTAATTGCTATCTCTACCACAGTTGCAGTGTTTTCTGCAAAAGAGTAAAGCAGATAAAGACTATCTTTTTTTACCTTCTGTCATACTATTTCCTTGTTTTGACCTCTGTCTTGGTGCCCCTTTGCCCTGCCTATCACTTCCAGCTCCCTGCTGTTGTAGCTATAGGACACACTTGCCCAGTAGAAAGGGCACTGTGCCTTTATAATAGTAGACACTTAACAGATGCTTATTGGCTGAGGCAGAGAAGCAGGTTTGACGGTCCTGATATAACTGGTGTCTCACTGAGTTGAGGAAGTCAGCCTGCTAGGTCACGGGTGGAGATGGCGTGGGGTTCATCTGCTGTCAGGAGCAACACACAAACAGAGAAAGTCAAGAAATAGCACCAGTGCCAGGTCTGTAGCCCAGCCTGGGGCCCAGGGGCCTGAAATACCAAGCCAAAGAGTGTCCAGTTACAGGAGTCAAAGACAAGAAGAGCCAACGCCAAGGCAGTGGAGATCCATGGGAATGTATGAGCATTCGTGAAAGAGAGTCAAGTGGCAATCATATCTGCCCAGGCTGATAGTTTTGAATGGCCTGCACCAGAATTCTTTTGGACCATGCCTTTTCTGTCTGTCAATCTTAAACTGGCTGCATCCATATCTCTGGTTGTCAACTAATTTATCTAATCCTACAGGGACTTCCCTATAGCTCAGACAGTAAAAAATCTGGCTGCAATGCAGGAGACCCAGGTTTGATCCCTGGGTCAGGAAGATCCCTGGAGAAGGGAATGGCAATCCACTCCAGTATTCTTGCCTGGAGAATCCCATGGTCAGAGGAGCCTGGCAGGTTGCAGTCCATGGGGTCACAAAGAGTTGGACATGACTGAGCAACTAATTCTACTACTACCACCAGAAGTTTAGCTTATTGCATTAATACCTTACAGTTGTGTTGTCCTTTTGCATTCATTAATATTTTTTTGCATCTATTAAATTCCCGCAACAATCCTATGAGGGAGTTGTATCACATGTTAGCCTTGCCATTTAACAGGTAAAGAATTAAGAGCAAGAGAAGTTATGTGCTCTACCCAAGGTCACACAGGTAGAAACTGGCAGTCAGAACTAGAACCTGAGTATATATGGAATCTAGAAAAATGATACTGATGAATTTATTTTCAGGGCAGCAATGGAGAAACAGACATAGAGAACAGACCTATGGACATGGGGGGAGGGAGGAGGGAGAGGGTGAGATGTATGGAGAGAGTAACATGGAAACTTACAATACCGTATGTAAAATAGATAGTCAATGGGAATTTGCTGTATGACTCGGGGAACTCAAACGGGCAATCTAGAAGGGTGACAATCTAGAAGGGTGGGATGGGGAGGGAGGTGGGAGGGAGGTTCGGGAGGGAGGGGACATGGGTGTACCTATGGCTGATTCTTATAATGTTTGATAGAAAAAAAATTCTGTAAAGCAACTATGCTTCAGTTAAAAAATAAATAAAAAATAAATCAGAACCCAACTCTTTTGAGTGCAAGCTCAATGAGATGTTTTTTTAAATCACACTGAAGATGCCTAAGGGATAACTTACCTTTTCATAGGGGATTCTTTAAGAAGGAGAGAAGTGACTTTTAATGGTGGAAATTTGTGATATTTTTGCAGGAGGTGGAAGATACTTTGGGACAGAAGATTCTGCTGAGTTCTTTTCAAATCATACCACATAGCTGGTGTCCTAGTCTGTGTTCTCCTGAGAATAGCCCTGCTATCTGGGCTGTATATTCCATGCTACCTGGGACAACATGGGTGATACAGGTTAATCCTTTGCCTCTTGCTCTACAGATTGGACCATATAACATAGATGTTAGAAGCAAAAATTCTGGAGTCAGATAGCCTGGGTTGGAATTGCAGCTTTGCCATGTACTAATTGTGAAACCCAGAGCAAGTTTGTTTCTCTAAGCCTTTGTTTCTTCGTATCTGTGAGATGCCCAATAATAGCAATATTTACCTCTTGTGAGGTTTAAATGATTTAATATATGTAAAGAGCTGAGAACAGTTCTTGGCATATAGGAAGTGCTACAGAAGCATTCAGTTCAGTTCAGTCGCTCAGTCATGTCCGACTCTGCGACCCCATGGACTACAGCATGACAGGCTTCCCTGTCCATCACCAACTCCCAAAGCTTGCTCAAACTCATGTCCATCGAGTCAGTGATGCCATCCAACCATCTCATTCTCTGTCACCACTTCTCCTCCTGCCTTCAATCTTTCACAGCATCAGGGTCTTTTCCAATGAGTCAGCCCTTGGCATCAGGTGGCCAAAGTATTGGAGCTTCAGCTTCAGCATCAGTCCTTCCAATGAATATTCAGGACTGATTTCCTTTAGGACTGACTGGTTTGATCTCCTTGCTGTCTGAGGGACTCTCAAGAGTCTTCTCCAACATCACAGTTCAAAAGCATCAATTTTTCGGTGCTTAGCTTTCTTTATGGCCCAACTCTCACATCCATACATGACTACTGGAAAAACCATAGCTTTGACTAGACGGACCTTTGTTGGCAAAGTAATGTCTCTGCTTTTTAATATGCTGTCTAGGTTGGTCATAGCTTTTCTTCCAAGGAGCAAGCATCTTAATTTCATGGCTGCAGTCACCATCTGCAGTGATTTTGGAGCCCAAGAAAATAAAAGTCTGTCACTGTTTCCATTGTTTCCCCATCTATTTGCCATGAAATGATGGGGCTGGATGCCATGATCTTCATTTTTGGAATGTTGAGTTTTAAGCCAGCTTTTTCACTCTCCTCTTTCACTTTCATCAAGAGGCTCTTTAGTTCCTCTTCACTTTTATTATTATTATTATTATTATTGGCAGTACTGTAATATGATGTGTCTTTTGGTGAGAACTGTGTTGGACACCTGTGCCAATGGTCTCAGGGAGGGTCTCAGGTAAGGTGAAAAATGATGCCTTTGGACAGATACATAGGCTGTGCAGGAAACCCAGACGATGACTCCATATTCACCTTAGGACTCTTGAATATCAGTCCTGCCAAGAGTCAGTGCACCTGAGCAATTACAGGTGCAGATTACTTGGGCCACAGACAACAGTAGCTCCTTTTAGGAGCCGTTGATTCCCTCCCTGTGAACAACATGTCATTATAATCTGTATAGATATGATAGAGCAATGCTCCTCTGGACCCCAAATGACCAAATATTTGCAACGTTCATGTGTAAAGATTGATATTTAATTTTCTGAAGTTGTCATGACAACAGATGTTCATCCACTTCCTGGGGGAGCGGGCCTCCCTTGTGTAGGGTAGGTGTGATCACTAACAGACGTGGAAAATAAGTAAGAGAAGTTCAGCCCTCTTTGTCAGAGAGCAGCTGAGCCTTGCAAAAGCCCAGCCCCTTCAGTGGCTGTGTGAGGAAGCCCAGCTCCCACTGCTCTCTCTGCCTCTGATCACCGGCTAGCCCTGACCGCCACTCAGTTTGGCACTTAATTAGATCCCACCTAAGGGGAAATCTCCCCTCCCCAATTATAGGCCCACTCCAAGAGTGCCCCTGTTCTCCAGACAAAAGCAGCAGGAGACAGGTGATATTTGAGACAGCCCCAGCTATTAAGTTAATCATTTATTCCCCAGGATCCTCTAAGCCACATCCCTGTACCCAGATCACCAGATCAGCTACATAACTGGATAACTGCATGCGTGCATATGTGCTAAGTTGCTTCACTCATGTCCGACTCTTTGCAACTCCATGGACTGTAGCCCACCAGGCTCCTCTGTCCCTGGGATTTCCTAGGCAAGAATACTGGAGTGGGTTGCCATTTCCTTCTCCAGGGGATCTTCCTAACCCAGGGATCAAACCTGTGTCTCTTGCATCTCCTGCATTGGCAGGTGGATTCTTTACTGTTAGTGCCAGCTGGGAAGCCCGAATAACTGCTTAAGGATATATATAGTTATAACTGCCATGTGGCATTCGATCCCTGGGTCAGGAAGATCCCCTGGAGGAGGTCATAGCAACCACTCCAGTATTCTTGCCTGGAGAATCCTATGGACAGAGGAGCCTGGTGGGCTACAGTCCACAGGGTTGCAAAGAGTTGGACACAACTTAGCATGCATGTAACTGTAGATAGGCTCTATAAGGAGCCATATTGCTTTGGTGCCCTCCCCATCCCCTTAAAATTGCCATTATGAAATTGTGTTTCATCACAAATGTTAATTTGTGTTTTGATTTTCCTGTTGTTGTATCATGTTTTTAAGTGAACGTTATCCCAAATCCATGATGGAAGGAGGGAACACATACATAAATCCTGTTTAGAGTGGACACAACCATCCCCATAATTTGAATTGCGTAGTATGTGCTAATGAAGATGAAGACCTGGCAGTGTTTGTTTACTGGGTGAGCTGGGAGCAGTCAGGGAGAGAGTTGTAGGGAAATAAGGGACTTTTGGATACCTGTGGCTTCTGAAGTGTCAAAAAGTATAAAGAAGTTGTCAGCAGAGAAACTGAATGTGGCAGGGTACTGGCTCCCTGGAAAAGGGGAGTCCTCCAGCTCAGCAACCTTAAATTAGCCTGCTGCTCTCTCTCTCTACTGGCTCTAGGACACCTCCTCCAGTTTCCTGGGGACTCTGGTGTATGTTTGCCTGCTCACACATCGTTGACTACACTGTCATGTGAGTGTGAAAAGCCATTTCAAATGCCACCTTTGGCACAGGTGCCTGGCATCTTATCTCCTGGATTAGAATATCTACTTTTATCTGGTATGTGATTTGTAATCTGTCTGCTTGCAATTAGCCCTAAAAATATCTTTGTGGCCAGCTCAGTCATTTTCATGATCTTGACCACAGGATGGAAGCCTATTTTGATATGTAATAGAGTGGGATTCTGATCTGCAAGGCCCTTTCAAACTCTCTGGCACTATAAGTCCATGACTAGAAACTAAGACAGATCTTTGAGCTGATTATAGCTACATTATGGCAACATTCTGGCATAATCTATCGGTCATGAGCTTGTGCTTCTGGGACTCAGTAGAAAATATATTTTTTTCTCTTAAAGTATTACCATTTTTTTTCTCTTACCATTTTTTTCTCTTAAAGTAAAGCAAAATGTGGACAGCAGATTTCACAAATATTTTAATGGGTAGTTATTTGCTCTACAAAATGACTCAGAAATTCCTTTAAATAGCCAGTTCCTCTGGTGTGCTTAAAATATGGGTCAATTTATTTTTTTAAAAAAAAGCCTTTTCACGTGCAGCACATTTAGAAATGAGTCTGTTATATAAAGAAAGATACATATGCGTGATGGTTTGGGGTTTGGTTTTGAATTGAACAGACTTCACTTGTCCAAATGAATTCACTTCTATCTTTGTCCAGGAAAGTCTTATTTTTACTTTGGGAGCTGAAGGTAATTGGATTAGGATTGTTTAAAAAAAAAAAGTCAACAGAGAAGTACCATTCATCCTGCCTCCTGTGGTGGTCTCAGACAACCAGATTCTTGTTACAGAGGAGTCATAATGGTCTCAATGGTCCTTTCTATGCACTTCTTCCCTGGGGGGTGTTAGTAGAAAGTGTGGTATTTTAACTTTTTAGCTGGAATATGTAAACTTTCAAAAGAAGTCAGAAAATTCTGGTATTATGTGAATCATACGGAAAAGATCTGTGATTCTTTAGATAAAAGCTGATCTTCTTGAGCATCCCAGAAAAATTTGTATATAGCCTTAGATTCTTTTTGGAGTCAATATTGAGACCTTTTGGAGTATAAGTAGCTCTGAAAGTCAAGAGACCATCCTTACTTTACTGTCTTGTTCTGCCTTTCGAGTAAAACCTGTAAGTATTCAGCTGTGAGACTTGCTGAGACTCGGCAGGAATGGGGAGAAGGCCAGCACTGAGCTGAAGCAGGGTAAAGGCTCTCATCCAAGGGGGGTGGCCAGCTATCCAAATCCCAGCGTCCGAGAAGAAGGGGACAGTTTCACCTTGAATTAGGTAGTTATTTATGTCCAGAGGGTCTCATCTGATGGTTTGCGCCTAGCAGCACAGGTAGAGCTAAGAGCTAGGCACGTGGTGATAGATAAGTGGGAAGGAATGTCTGTCCAGCTTCAGGATGACTTCAGCTAGTTACTAGGGAGAGAGGGACAGGTCTAATACAAGAGGAAAAGGAGTGACTAGGACTGAGAGACCTAGCCAAGCTGGTCTGTGTTCCAGGCTGGATTCCAGGTCCAACAGAAGACATCAGGTAAGATTCAGGAGCTATTGAAGAAGCATGGTCATGCAAGTAATACTTAGAGCTGCTTTTTATTAATCACTTACTGTATGTCACAGATTATTTAATCCTCACCACAATTCTATGTGTTCTATGTGGTTTTTTCCTTTGACATCAAATATGTGGTATCTTTTCCAACACCAACCATTCCTCTAATCCTTTGACAGCAACTGAGTGTCCCACAGTTGGATTCAGTTCTGACACTCACTACCCAGTGTCAGCCTGGATTTTCCTGGTTACAGGCTCAGTTCCACAAGATTGTCCTCACTTCAGAAGCCAGTCGCAAATGGGGTCCATAGGTGACTGGCACTTCTGCCCGGCTGACTATCCAATTCAAGTGTTCCCGCAACTTCCCCTTCAGGTTCGACAGTTCACTACTTCAGGTTTTGATAGCTCATAGAAAAATTGATGCTTTTGAACTGTGGTGTTGAAGAAGACTCTTGAGAGTCCCTTGGACTGCAAGGAGATCCAACCAGTCAATCCTAAAGGAAATCAGTCCTGAATATTCATTGGAAGGACTAATGCTGAAGCTGAAGCTCCAATACTTTGGCCACCTGATGCGAAGAACTGACTCATTGGAAAAGATTCTAATACTGGGAAAGATTGAAGGCAGGAGGAGAAGCGGGACAACAGAGAATGAGATGAGATGGATGGCATCACTGACTCAGTGGACATGAGTTTGAGTAAACTCCAGGAGTTGGTGATGGACAGGGAGGCCTGGCGTGCTGCAGTCCATGGGGTTGCAAAGAGTCAGATGTGACTGAGCGACTGAACTGAACTGAACAATGACTCACAGAACTCACCTTACCTTAAGCACTTTACTTTACGTAAGCACTTTACTTATGATTACTAGTTTATTATAATGGATAGAACTCGGGAACAGCCAAATGGAAGAGATGCATAGGAGAAGGGCCTGAGCTGAGGAGCACAGAGCATCTGTGTCCTCTCTGGGTGTGCCATTTCCAAGCCCATCAATGTGTTCACCAATGTGGATGCTCTCAGTTTCCTTTTCCAAGAGGTGTTTTTTTATGGGAAAAAACCAACACTTTTTAAAAAAATTATTGAAATATACTTGATTTACAGGGTTATTTTCAGATGTACAGAAGAGTGATTCAGTTTTATACACACACACACACACACACACACACACATATATATATATTTACATTCTCTTTCATTATAGGTTATTGCAAGATAATGAATATAGTTCCCTGTGCTATACAACAGGTCCTTGTTGGCTATTCCAAGAGTTTTTTACAGAACTGGACCTTCAATCCCTCCTTCCTTCCCCAGAATCCAGGCAGTAGGACTGGAAGTAACAACCCTCCAATCACTTTGGCTTTTCTGGTGACCAGTCTCCATCCTGCAACTATTCAGGGGGTAAGTCATTTGCATAAACTCTGGTAGTGAAAAGAGCTCATTAGGAATAAAAAGAGTCACTCCTGTTCCTCACAAAATTCCTAGGGTTTTAGGAGCTTTACAACAAGAATTAGGGACAAAATCCAAATTATTTTTTATTATACTACTGGTAGGTATTTTTATTCTTATCTTCAGTTCAGTTCAGTTCAGTAGCTTAGTCATGTCTGACTCTTTGCGACTTCATGGACTGCAGCACTCCAGGCCTCCCTGTCCATCACCAACTCCCGGAGCTTACTCAAACTCATGTCCATCGAGTCAGTGATGCCATCCAACCATCTCATCCTCTGTCGTCCCCTTCTCCTCCTGCCTTCAATCTTTCCCAGCATCAGGATCTTTTCAAATGAGTCAGTTCTTCACATCAGGTGGCCAAAATATTGGAGTTTCAGCTTCAGCATCAGTCCTTCCAATGAATATTCAGGACTGATTTCCTTTAGGATTGACTGGTTGGATCTCCTTGCTGTCCAAGGGACTCTCAAGAGTCTTCTCCAACACCACAGTTCAAAAGCATCAATTCTTCGGTGCTCAGCTTTCTTTATAGTCCAACTCTCACATCCATATATGACTACTGAAAAAACCATAGCTTTGACTATACGGACCTTTGTTGGCAAAGTAATGTCTGTGCTTTTTAATATGCTCTCTAGGTTGATCATAACTTTTCTCCCAAGGAGTAAGCGTCTTTTAATTTCACGGCTGCAGTCTCCATCTGCAGTGATTTTTGAATCCCCCAAAAATAAAGTCTGCCACAGTTTCCACTGTTTCCCCATCTATCTGCCATGAAGTGATGGGACCAGATGCCATGATCTTTGTTTTCTGAATGTTGAGCTTTAAGCCAACTTTTTCACTCTCCTCTTTCACTTTCATCAAGAGGCTCTTTAGTTCTTCTTCACTTTCTGCCATAAGGGTGGTGTCATCTGCATATCTGAGGTTACTGTTATTTCTCCCAGCAATCTTGATTCCAGCTTGTGCTTCATCCAGCCCAGCGTTTCTCATGATGTACTCTGCATGTAAGTTAAATATCTTACAGATAAGGAATCTTAGGTGCAAAGAGGTGAAATAACTTGCTTAAAGTCACAGAGCTGGGAATTAAGGGGTAGACCTAGGAATTGAACCATGTCTTAGCTGCTGTTGAAACCATGTACTTAACTAGCATCCTGCTTATAAACCACATAGTGGAAGTCAGGGCAGAAGCTAGAGACAAGGATTGCTGAAACTCAGATGGCTCCCTGCATATACACTGCTGAGGACAGACAATAGAAAAAATAAAATTCCCAAGCAAACAAAACAAAAATTAAAGCTCAGCTTTGCAAAACACACACACACACACACACACACACACACACACACACCAACATAACAAAAAAGGTAGTAATGCTGAGGAACATTTTTACTATTATTTTTTGAAATTTAGGGATAACTCTAATCCATTTGACCCCAGTCACATGTTGGCAGGGAACTGGGTTTGGGGTAGGAGTTTCAAGAAGCAAGGGGAAGCTGCATTCATCACACCTTTCTGAAGTGCATGTCTGCTATTTGCCAGACACTCTGTTAACAATCCCCTTCCGCCTCTGGTAGCTCAGTCGGTAAAAGAATCTGCCTGCAATGCAGGAGACCCAGGTTTGATCCTTGGGTCAGGAAGATCCCCTGGAGAAGAAAATGACAAACCATTCCAGTATACTTGTCTGGAAAATCCCATGGACACAGGAGCCAGACTACCACCCATAGGGTGGCAAAGAGTCAGGCACAACTGAGCAACTAACACCGCTAACAATGTCCACTGGGGGCGGGGGGTGGGGGGGTGCGAGGTAGAATGTAAAAAGACATTAGTCCGGAGTTCATCAAGTCAAAATGTGTCAACTCCTAAAGAGCAAAACAAGTCTCTTGGGAGCTCTATCACCAGCCACCAGTCTTCAGCTTGTGGAATCAGCCTTGCCTGGTCTAATCTTATCTTCCCAGCCCCCACAGTTGTGTAAGTGGTAGCAAGGTCCTGAGAATTGAGTCAGTCTAGATTGGTTGGGACTCTCTGGTGGCTCAGATGGTAAAGAATCTGCCTGCAATGCAGGAAGACCCGGATTTGATCCCTTGGGTCGGGAAGATCCCCTGGAGAAGGGAATGGCAACCCACTCCAGTATTCTTGCCTGGAGAATTCCGTGGATAGAGGAGCCTGGAGGCTACAGTCCATGGGGTCGCAAAGAGTCAGACACAACTGAGTGACTAACACATACAGATTGGTTGTTATCCAGGGAGGCATGAGGCTCCATTTCCACTGTGGAGAGACAAACTTACAGCTCTTCATTTGGTCCTTTGTTGTTGTGGTTGTTTAGTCACTAAGTTGTGTCCAACTCTTTGAGACCCCATGGACTGTAGCCCACCAGGCTCCTCTGTCCATGGAATTCTCCAGGCAAGAATACTGGAATGTGTTGCCATTCCCTCCTCCAGGGGATCTTCCCGAACCAGGGATCAAACCCACACTTCTTACATCTTCTGTTTTGACAAGCAGGGTCTTTACATCTAGCACCACCTGGGAAGCCCATTTGGTCCCTTCAGTTCAGTTCAGTCACTCAGTCGTGTCCGACTCTTTGCGACCCCATGAATCGCAGCACGCCAGGCCTCCCTGTCCATCACCAACTCCCGGAGTTTACTCAAACTCATGCCCATCGAGTCAGTGATGCCATCCAACCATCTCATCCTCTGTCGTCCCCTTCTCCTCCTGCCCTTAGTCTGCAGTAATTCACTGAATACTTAATGAGGGCCAGATATTGTGCTTGGTACACTCAGAGAGAAAATATAGGTTATTATCAAGAAGAAAATAATATTGTGTATAATAAAGGAGTTGGAGGGTATAGAATGGGAGAAAGAGGCCAATATAGTTCAGAGTTGAATAGGGTATGGTCCTGGTATAAATGAGTCAAGCAGTTAAAAATTTATCCATTTAAGGAGGGCATGACTGCTTAAAAGAGCCAACGCAAATTGTCAGACCAGCCATAGTAAGCTTTTTTAACACTCTTGAGCTCAATAGAGTCTCTTCAAGTGTAACAATTGTACCCCCTAGGTGTGTGGGGAAGAGCACTGGAGCACAGGAGCCAGAAGAATGGGATGCTAATTCAAGCTCTACCACTAACTTTTTGTATGAGTTGGAGCAAATCACATAACCTCTCTGTCTTAGAGTCCTTCTCTAAGGAAAAAAAAAAAAACAGGCTTAATTTTTCTTTTCAAACATCCAATCCAAACATGCAAGTAAAGCAGGACTTTAAACTGAATCCTGACTTCTGCTTTGCCCTTCCCCCATATGCTCTCTGGACAAAGAATTTCAACACTCTTCTGGCCCACAGGACAATCTTAAGTTGGAAAACCCTAAGGTCCCTTCCAGCTCTAAAATTCCGTGATTTTTTTGTGGCAGTGTAAATGTGGGCTTTGGATACGTTAATTTGATCCTGTAAAGATTGATTGGCAGTCAGCCAGAAGATATGTTCTGGCCAGATATGGGGGTTAGTGCTGGCCAAGTAAAAGACTCTGCAGAGAAAACTGGAATGAGAGAGAGGGTTGATTGTATCCAAGTTGGTGGAAACACAGCAAGTGTGAGGATCTCATTTGCCCCATAGGAGAAAGATAAAGGGAGATTGGTTGTTTATGTTATGTTTATGTTTAAAAATTTGTTTTATTTTTAAACTTTATTTTATTTTTTATTTTTGACTAAGCTGGGTCTTCATTGCTGTGCAGAGGCTTTCTCTAGTTGCGGTGAGCAGGGCTACTCTCTAGTTGCTGTGCATGTGCTTCTCAATGTAGTGGCTTCTGTTGTTGCAGAGCATGGGCTCTAGGGTACAAGGGTTCAGTTTTCCCATGGCATGTGGGATCCTCCTGCACCAGGGATCGAACCTGTGTCCCTGCATTGCAAGGTGGATTCTTTTTTTTTTTTTTTTTCTTTTTTCCATTTATTTTTATTAGTTGGAGGCTAATTACTTTACATCATTGCAGTAGTTTTTGTCATACATTGAAATGAATTAGCCATGGATTTACATGTATTCCCCATCCCGGTCCCCCCTCCCACCTCCCTCTCCACCCGATCCCTCTGGGTCTTCCCAGTGCACCAGGCCCGAGCACTTGTCTCATGCACCCAACCTGGGCTGGTGATCTGTTTCACCCTAGATAATATACATGTTTCAATGCTGTTCTCTTGAAACATCCCAGCAAGGTGGATTCTTAACCCCTGGGCCACCAGGGAAGTTCTAAAATTTTTTTTTTATTGAAGTATAATTGATTTAAAATGTTGTGTTAGTCTAATGTGTATAGCAAAGTGATTGTTATACGTGTATATATATGTGTGTGTATATATATATATATATATTCTTTTTCAGATTCTTTTCTGTTATAGGTTATTACAAGATATTGAATATAGTTCCCTGTGCTATACAGTAAGTCCTTGTTGTTTATCTATTTTTCACTATTTTATAATCACCCACTGTGTGGCAGGCACTGAACCAAATTCTCTGTGTAAGTTCCATCTTTCACTCTCACAATAAACCAATGAGAAATTATTGTTTTCTGATCTCTATTTTTTTTTTCAGTGTAGGAAATTGAAGCTTAGAGAGAATGTAGACTTTTCCCACACACAGGCTTCTTAAGTTGCTGGCAGCTCCCAGAGCCATGATAGATAGGGTTTGAGTATTCAAGAGAGTATATCTTGGGTTTGAAAAAAAGGATAGAATCTGGAACCCTCAAAGGAGGGACTGAGTGTCTCCAATGACTGGGTTAAGTGGTAGCTAGTTAAGTTGGAGGAGAAACAATAAGAATTTGATGTTGTTGAATCAGATATGTGAACAAAGGTATCACATTTGTTTGGTTTGGTTTTGTTTGGAGGCCCTGTCATTTTCTTCAAAGATTATTTTTTGTTTTCATTGTGAATTCTTTGTTAGTAATAGGATACATAAACTGGATGTCTAGGGCTTGCCTGTAGAGAGGAATGCTCTGTTTCTGTACAGACACGTCTGCCCACAGAGATAAAGTGTCGCGTCTGATGATAAGTGCCTTTAGGGAGGCACTGTACTAAATTTATGGGCTGATTTCATGTTCACTTCGGTTGGCACCATTTAAATTCATTGATCTTTAGAGCTTTGTAGCCTATATGAGGGCAGCAATCAATAATTTTGTACTTGGTAAGAATTTAACTGCAACCAAAAGATGGAGTGCTTTTTTGTCATGGCTCTTTATTATAAACAGAATTTATGCTTTTTGGGTGGTAATCAGAATAAATGAAAAATGAGAGTTTTCTGTATTCCTACTATGCTCTCAGACAAGTCACAGTCACACTCATTCACAGTCAGGTTAGGAGGCATAGAATTCAAATTGTCATAAATATGAGATTCATGGTTTCTACTTAAGTATGATGGAAATGACTTATGAATATAGTACTCACCATGCTATTGTGTTTCAAAAGATATTTTTAAAATCTTTTATTAAATATCAGTAAGAGAAAATTATATCTGTCTTGATAAGAATTTAATTCGAATCACTGTCCATGAGTATAAGTTAATACTGCTGTGTGTTTTATTTTGCATATATTTCCTACAGAAACATATATATTTTCTTAGATCTATAATGACTGCTAATTGGATGCTAAGTATTAGTTTGATCACGTATTGATTGTAATGCAGCCTATATCCTACTTGTATAAAGCAATCTTCAGAATTTTCAACAAGATTATACAATCCTGTTGATCAGCGCAACCTTGGTTACTATGGAGTATTTTAAGAACTCCATTTGGGCCCACCTCTTCTTTTGGTCGCTCCCATTGACCTTCTCTTCTTGATCTGTTCTTAAGTTTCCACCATTAAAGTAACTCTGAAAGGCCATGCCAAAATATTCAGACTTGATCACCATGCTGTTTCAAGATGGTTTGTCAGATTAGTTCATTGTTACCTTGAAAGACACAAATCTTAACCCTGAAAAGATTGTTTGTGTAGTGAACAGAGGTTGGGAAGTAAAGAGATATAGGGGCTTAGGCTCTGCCCTGTTGCTAAAATGGTCAGTGACCTGGAATAGGTCACTACCCCTTTCTGGGCCCCAAACTCCTCATCTGTTGCATTAGGCTGAATAATGTTACCCTCCCCAATACGTCCATGCTGCAAGCTGGGAATGTTACCTTATATGGCAAAGGGGACTTTGCAGATGTGACTAGGTTAAGAATCTTTTTTTTAAATTTTGTGTGTGTGTGTGTGATCTTAGTTCCCCAACCAGGGACTAATAAGCAGCTCTAGTAGTTTTATGGTGGTGAATGAATAAGGAAGATGTTATATATATATACACACATACATATGTATACACACACACACAATAGAATACTACTCAGCTATAAAAAAGAATGAAATTTTGCCATTTGCAAGTAACATGGATGGACTTGGAGGGTATTATGCTTAGTGAAATAAGTCAGAGAAAGACAAATATTGTATGATATCACTTATATGTGGAATCTAAAAAATAAAACAAACTAGTGAATATAACAAAAAAAAAACACAGACTCACAGATATAGAAAACAAACTAGTAGTTATCAGTGGGGAGAGAGAAGGGGTGAGGGGCAAAATAGGGGTTGGGGATTAAGAGATACAAACTGCTATGTATAAAATAAGTAAGTTACAAGGATATATTGTACAGCACAGAGAATATAGCCAACATTTTATATAGTATATATATTTATAATATATGTACTATATCTTCTTTATCCATTCATCTGTTGTTGGACATTTAGGTTGCCTCTGTATCTTGCTATGGACATTACGGTATGTGTTGTTGTTGTTTAGTTGCTCCAACTCTTTGCGACCCATGGACTTTAACCCTCCAGGCTCCTCTGTTCATGGGATTTCCCAGGCAAGAATACTGGAATGGGTTGGCATTTCCTTCTCCAGGGGATCTGTCTTTTCAAATTAGTGTTTTTATTTTGAGGGGATTTATACCCAGGGGTGGAACTGCTGCGCCATATGGTAGTTCTATTTTCAGTTTTTTGAGAAACCTCCATACTGTTTTCCACAGTGTCTGCTCCAATTTACATTCCTACCAACAGTGTACAAGGGTTTCCTTTTCTTCATATTCTCACCAACATTAGTTATTTGTGTTCTTTTTGATGATGGTCGTTCTGACAAGTGTGAAGTAGTATCTCATTGTAGTTTTGATTTGCATTTCTCAAGTAACTAGTGATACTGAGCATCTTTTCTGTGCCTGGTTCAATCTTGGGAGACTGTACATTTCTAGGAATTTGTCCATTTCCTCTAGGTTGTCCATTTTATTGGCACATAGTTGTTTGTAGTAGTCTCTTATGATCTTTTGTATTTCTGTGGTGTCAGTTGTAACTTCTTTTTCATTTATGATTTTTTGATTTGGGCCCTCTCTTTTTTTTTATAGTCTAACTAAAGGTTTATCCATTTCTGTTTATCTTTTCAAATCATCAGCTCTTAGTTTCATTGATCTTTTCTACAATAGGAAAAATAGAAATACGGATTTTTTAAATTTTTATTTATTTTTAATTGAAGGAATCGATATTGTAAAGAACTATGAACTTTTAGGTAAAATCTCCCACATTTCAGTTGTGTCTGACTCTTTGTAACTCCATGGACTAGTAGCCTGCCAGGCTCCTCTGTCCATGGGATTTCTCAGGCAAGAATACTGTAGTGGGTAGCCATTTCCTTCACCAGGGGATCTTCCCAACCCAGGGATCGAACCTGGGTCTACTACACTGCAGGCAGATTCTTTACTATCTAAGCAACTAGAGGGTTGGCCCTAAAATCTCCCACATTTCAGTTGTGTCTGACTCTTTGTAACTCCATGGACTGTAGCCTGCCAGGCTCCTCTGTCCATGGGATTTCTCAGGCAAGAATACTGTAGTGGGTAGCCAATACCTTCACCAGGGGATCTTCCCAACCCAGGGATCGAACCTGGGTCTACTACACTGCAGGCAGATTCTTTACTATCTAAGCAACTAGAGGGTTGGCCCTAAAATCTCCCACATTTCAAATGTTAACTTTTTAAAAGTGATGCAAGTCACTGTGTGGGCCACACAGAACATGGCTGAAGGCCTCCAGTTTTCTTCTTTTGATTTACATAATGTTATCAACTTTATCTTCTCTACTCCAGCCTCCATCAATACCAGGCATGGTTGCCAATGTCTTAGTTTGAAATGAGGGTGAGAACATAAGCCAGCCCCTTGTTAGAGATAAAGAATGAATTTGAAGAAAAGGAAATTAGAGAGGAAAAGAGAAAAAAAGATACTATTGTCTGTCTCCTTGCCAACTCAATATTGCCTGGGCTGTCTGTTTCTCATGTATAGATATATGTCTAAAGAGAATAATTGCATTTTATGAACAACAAATTAGTACAGATGATCTGACAGTGGAACATAATGTTTGAATGTGGGCATTTCCAGGACAATTAAGGAAACATGACAAGAGTCCTGAAAAAATGCAAATAAAAGCACCTCTTAGGGATTCACTATCTGGCCTTCTTTCCGGGTGTAGCTTCCTGCCCCAGGGTCTTCTGTGTTTTTTCGGTTTTTGTTTTCAATATTTATTTATTTAGCTGCTCTGGGTCTTAGTTGCAGCATGTGGAATCTAATTCCTTCACTAGGGATCAAACCCAGACCCCCTGCATTGAGAATGTGGAGTCTTAGCCATTGAACCACCAGGGAAATCCCCTGTGGTTTCGTTTTCTTAAAACCTCAGTAAGTAAAACCCCTTGCATGGACCCACCTTCTAGTAAAGTGCAGATGCACACAGGCTCTGGTGCTCTGGCTCTTGTTCAGAGCACTGAAGAACCTAGCTGATCCCACCCCGGCCTGCAGCAGTCCCCCGCTGCCTGTGCAGGCTCACTTCAAACTGCTTCCTGTATTGGCTGGAGCGGAAGCGCAGGGGGAGCGCTGTCAGGTCCAAGTCCCTTCTCAGCAAAAGTTAGGACTGATTTGACCTTGGGGTGGTTTAGTTTTGGAAAGCTGCTAGAACCAAGCCAAGGCTGAGACTTGAGAGAGTGGCTATAAAGGGAGGGAGACTGAAAGGCCGCCTTGGTGTCATGGAACACTCTGGTCTCTGAGTCAACAAGACGTGTACTGAATTAAGTCCACCTGCTACCTGTTGGAGCCCGGGCCTAGATCCTCTCTAGGAGCCCTCCAGCTCTGGCCCTGTATCATTTGCTAGTACTGTCCTTTAAAAAAGGCCAAACTGAAAGGAGGTCAAGTGGATGTGTGGCCAGACCACATGTAGAAAGGCTGTTGTTCTCTGAGAAGATGGAATCGGAACCAAAGACTGGGCAGCCATTCACTCTTTTGCCACGCATGTTTTCTTGCCCTCCTGCCTAGACCCCATGGTCTTCTTGACTTTTTGTTTAGATCCGTACTAGCCACAGTAGCCTTAAATCCAAACATATCTAAATCAGTAACTGTTCATGTTCTGTTCAGTGCTTTCCCCTCCTCTGCCTGCCAGTGTTGGGCTCATGGGCTTAGATTTGGATTTGTTGACGGTCCCTTATTTGACTTCTGAAGTGCTGAAGAGTAATCTTAACTCTGAATGGGGTGTGAGAAGGGGCGAGGCAGAGCTCTTTCTTGGACTTTGAGTTCTGGCTCTGTTTGAGTTTGGTTCTGTTGAAAGTAAGACCAATGAGCAAGGTCCGTTTGTTTAATGGGTTTCTCCCTGACTACTCATTCACTCAGTTCTAGTCCTTACATGTTGCTGGTGTTTGTTGACTATTGTAGAATATGTACACGCACTGAGTGGTTTGGCTGTGAATGTGGGTTTTATAGACTCAGGAAATGTCAGAGAGAAAGGAGCATTGGAGGGAATCTCATCCACCAAAGCCCTCATTTATAGGTGAGGAAACTGAGGCCCAGAGATGTGAAGTGACACAGTGATTTCATAGCAGAGCTAGTAGAAGAGTTCAGAGCTCCTGTTATATATATTTTTCAATCTAAAGCGCTCCATCTTTATTATTTCCTAATATGTGCTAGCCACCTAGATCAACTGTGAAGATCAACCATCTCCTCATTCATGACTCCGGTACTTTCCTTTCTAAGACTCTGATAAATATTATAAATTCAGCATGGGGACTTTCCTGGTGGTCCAGTGGTTAAGAATCAGCCTTCCAATATAGGGGACACAGGTTCTATCCCTGGTTGGGGAACTAAGATTCCACATGCCGCGGAGCAACTAAGCCTGGAAGCCCCAACTACTGATCCCATGCTCTAGCACCTGTGCTGTGCAACAAAAGAAGCCAGTGCACTGCAATGAGAAGCCCTTGAGCTGCAACTAGAAAGGCTCCCGAGCACCACAACTAGAGGAAAAAGCTTGTGCACCGCAATGATTGGGCTTCCCTGGTGGCTCAGCTGGTAAAGAATCTGCCTGCAATGTGGGAAACCTGGGTTCGATCCCTGGGTTGGGAAGATCCCCTGGAGAAGGGAAAGGCTACCCACTCCAGTATTCTAGCCTGGAGAATTCCATGGACTGTATAGTCCATGGGGTCACAAAGAGTCGGACACGACTGAGCAACTTTCACTCACTCACTCACTCACTGCAATGATGACCCAGTGCAACCAAAATCAATCAATCAATCTAGCATGAATGATAGCTACTGTGGAAAACGTTGCTAGTGGAAATGATGCTTCCTAGCTACAGGATTATCATCATATCCAGTGGAGGCTCAGACTTACTAATAAGAGGAAACACTTAAGATGTACATATATTTCGCAACTATCAGCATCCCTAATTACTATTAGTACAGTTTTAGTTGCTTAGATAGCTATACTCATGGTAACTGTTAAAAAAAAAAAAACAAAACTCATGTTTAAAAAACTATTTTGTGCTTTTTTCTTTTTAATCTCAGTATTGTGTATGGAGTAGATGCTTAATATATATGTATAGAATGAAATAAATGCTTCACCACAATTCTAGGTTTTGCTGTTCTATTCATTGGCCCAGGCCTCCCAGGAGAAGCTATTCTATCCATATGCTCTGAGCTGCAGGAAATCTGATGCTGTTTCCTAGTGCTGCAGGAAAAGTAAAGGCTCTATGACGTATTTTCTAATGGCATCTGTACAGCATATAGAGAGGGCTTAGAATGTTCTTCCTGATCAGCACAAAGTTCCAGGCCAATGTTAAATTAAAGCATTACTGTAAGGAGCCTACCTAGGTAAGTTTGTGTTGTACTTTTTGGCCATCTTCATGATACCCTTTATTTCTCAGCTACTTCTTCCTCCCACCCACATCCCTAGATATAGTGCTTCTCAAAGTAAAAGTAAAATGTGGATCCTCTAGCAAGTCAATGAGTAGTTTAAAGTGGCTTCATGCAGATACCCAATTTCCATTTAAGTTTGTGCTCAATTTTTTAAATTCATGAAAAGTTTTTATTCTGCTCCATCCATTGTTTCAATAGAATATCAGTATTTGCTCCCAAATTTGGGGGTAAAGCTGCTTCTCAGGAAAATGTGCCATGTTTAGCTCATGTGGCATTCTTTGGGGACACTTGGGCCACATTGTCAGGGCCTAGATAGAAGATGATGGAATGATGTATCCATCCCCTGAAGCACCTCATCATTCTTAGCCTGAAGAGGTTATCTGCTTTCTTTAGATTTAGGGCAGTCATTTTCAGATAACTCTTAAAAACCCATTCAAGTAATGGTTTCTTCAAAAATAAGGCTGCTGAAAAACAAATATCATATATTGTTAATAACGCATATATGTGGAATCTAGAAAAATGGCACAGATGAACCTATTTGCAAAGCAGAAATAGACACACCGACATATGAACAAATTTATGGGCATTAAGAGGGGAAAGGAGAGGTGGGATGAATTGGGAGATTTGGATTAACGTACATACCCTACTATGTATAGAATAGGTAACTAACAAGAACTGACTGTATAGCTTAGGGAACTCTACTGAATGTTCTGTGGTGACCTAAATAGGAAATACAGAAAAAGGGGATATATGGATCCATTGAATATGTGTAGCTGATTCACTTTGCTGTACAGTAGAAACTAACACAACATTGTAAAGCAGTTATACTTCAATTTTTAAAAAAGCAAAACAAACAAAACAAAACAAAAACAAGGCTGTCACAAAAGCTAATATGTAAGATTTGGGTTTGCTCTGGTTAAAGCATGGGACTGAGGGTCCAGAGTTTTACTCCCTTGGGTCCCTTCCCTTCTCCTTGTAATGGGTCACTGGGGGCTCTGTACGTAGTTTGAAAATCATTAAACTAGGGTGAATCCATTCTTCATCCAGATCAGCTATCGTTCATTCATTAAACATCCATTCACTCAACAAGCATTCTGACACTACTGATACAGCACTGAATAAAACAGATCAAATTTCCTGCCCGCATGGAGCTAACAGTCTAGCGGTCAAACAACTAGCATGATAAATAATGTAAAATGCATGATTTCCTAGCTAATGACAATCCTAAGAAGACCATAAAACAGGGAAGGGAGATTGGAGATGTCAGGATATTTGTCTTGCAATTTTATAAAGTGTGGCCGGGGAAGGTATTGAGAAAGAGATGAGAAAATGATTTTTGAGTAAAGATTTAAAGGAGATGGAGAAGGTAGTCCTGCAGAGATGTGGTGAAAAAACCTTCCAGGTGGAGGAAAGAGCAAGTGCGGAGCCCTGAAGTGAGAGTGTGCTTGGCAGCTTCAAGGAACAGTGAGGCTTTCACTGTGAGTGAAATAAGAAGCCCCTGGAGGGTTTTGAGTTGATTCTAACTTTCAACAATGTCACCCTGGCTGCTGTCTGGAGACTAGACTGAAGGTGGGGGAGGAGACAGTGGAGAAACCTACTAGCAGACCCTGTGATAATCCAGAAGAGAAAAGGGGGTGACCTGGGACAGAATGGTGGCAATGGGATGGTGAACCTCTGCCCATGGGGCCAACAGGATTCACTCTGGGCCAGAGGTGGAATGTGAGAAAAAACAAAAGAGCTAAGAATGATCTGAGCAACTGGAAGATTAGGGTTCTGCAGGTTAGAGGGACTATTAGGAGCTCATTTTGACTTGTGGAATTGAATACTTTCGTCATACACCTAGGTAAGGATGTCTGGTAGGCAGTTGGATGTGTGAATCTTGAATTTAGGCCACAGTTCAGGCTGGAGAGTTCACATTTTCCCACACGCCTGTAGTAAGGATGTGATGTATCAGAAATACATTGGCAAACCATCTTTCTACAAATGGCACGCATCCAGAGAGTTCATGGTTTCCAGTCCCGGTCACTTGAGGCGACATTCCAGTTGGCGTGTTTACAGACAATCTTTTGCTCTCACCCTTAACCAAGTGGGTTAGATAAACATGTCCACACTTTCTCTCAAGGACCCCAAGGGATAACTTGTGAAGCTCGGAACCACAGTTCCATGGAACTAGGTCTCATAATCTCCGATCCAGAGAATTGCTTTTCAATGCCAATGGCCTCCTTAGGGGGCCACAAAAAACTTTGGAATAAAGCAAAGAAAACTTGTTTAGCTACCCAGGCTGCCTTCGTAGAACCTGGGGCAGATCACAAAGCTGGCTTTATCTCACATCATGAATGACTTTATCAAGAGGAAATCCCCTTCAAAGTAACGTCTAGGGCAGCCTTGAGGGGAAAAGAAAGAAAAAATGCAACAGGCAGCCCTGAGAGGAGGGGCAGCAGATGGTTCTGCCTAGATCACAGAAGGAATGATTTTTGTGACTCGTGTGCACAGGAGCTTGCACTCTGCTTAGTGACAGAGGGCCAGGCTTCCAGCCCAGTGTGGCTACATCCTGGAGGAACTGCTCAGTCCTGGGTCCAAAGCATGGGAACTGGAATAGGGCCATTGGTCACTCAGTACTGACAGAGGAAAGTCCTGCTGCCTGTGTTAGTGGGAAGGCAGGGGAAGGCAAGGAGGTTGAGATGGGAGGAAAAGTAGATTGAATACAGGAAAAAGCATCAGGAGTTCTAGGAAGTGAGCTGAGGGTGGATTCAGGAAGCTTTAAGGAGTAGTTGGCATTTGAATGGTCAGCAGGATTTGGCTAAGTGGAAAGGGAAAAGGAACAATCTTAGCAAAGGAAATAGCACACACCAAGGAAGATGTCTTCAAGGAACAGTAAATAACGGTGGGCAGAGGGACTTCCCCGGTGGTCCAGTGGTTAGCTCCCAGTGCAGTTTCCATCCCTGGTCAGGGAACTAGATCCCGCATGCCGCAACTGAGACCCAGCACAGCTAAATAAATAAACAAAGTGGGTAGAACTAGAGTGAGAGAAAGAGGCCATGGGAAGAGAAGTGATGCTATTGTGGTTTAGTCCATAGTCTCTGGAGTCAGGCAGAGAGTGAATTGAAAGTTAGCCTTGCACTTTACTGTGTGACCTATTTGATCCTCTGTTTCCTGCATGTTCAATGTAATGAATAACATTAATTGCCTAAGAGGGTGTTTGCAAGTATTAAATGAGATCATCTATTTAAGTGCTTGGCACAGGCCTGTATAACTATCCATCTTACTATGAAAGGTAAAAGAGCAAAAGAAATTATCATAAAACATTTGTAGTAGTCAGCCTTGGATGGAGGGATGTGGGGTAATTTTTCTCCATTTCATTCTTTCTGTATTTAGTGTGTTTTCTTCTACATGTATTCTAATACTAGTAATCTGGTGTACAGAACATAACAGGTTTTCATTCTTTTTAAGACTGTGTAAAAGGCAGTAGAGACCAAGTTCAGAAGAATAGATTGAAGCTAGATCACCAAGCACTTTTTTATGGCAAGAGTTTCGACTTGTCTCATGAACTCAAAGATTCTATACACACGTTTTAAGAGTTCCATAGATATTTGATTTAATTTTCTACATTAAAAATATTTGTTTAAATATATAATTTGAAACTATATACATGTTTAAATATATAATACACAAATATTAATATATCAGAAGCATTAAAATTACTTATATGTTACCACTTAT
Source organism: Odocoileus virginianus (assembly GCF_023699985.2). NCBI lineage: Eukaryota > Metazoa > Chordata > Mammalia > Artiodactyla > Cervidae > Odocoileus > Odocoileus virginianus. The sequence continues at coordinate 10,655,066 of NW_027224263.1, read as the reverse complement.
TTTAGAGGAAAGCTACTTTTACATTCTTGTGCAAATAAGATCTGTTAGAAGATGAACTATTAAAGCTGTCAGCATTTGCCTCTACTTGACTGTGTATGGCTTCCCTGGTGATTCAGATGGTAAAGAATCCGCCTGCAATGCAGGAGACCCAGGTTCGATCCCTGGGTCGGGAAGATCCCCTGAAGAAGGGAATGGCTACCCACTCCAGTATTCTTGCCAGGTGGTGTTAGTGGTAAAGAATCTCCTGCCAATGCAGGAGACACAGGAGACCCAGGTTTGATCCCTGGGTCGGGGAAGATCCCCTGGAATAGGAAATGGCAACCCACTCCAGTATTCCTGCCTAGAAAATCCCATGGACAGAGGAGCCTGGTGGGCTATAGTCCATAGGGTTGCAAAGAGTCAGATACAACTGAAGTGACTTAGCATGCATGCATGCATGACTATGTATAAATTGTCTCAATACAGTAAAACCAAAATAAAAAATAAATAAAATAAGTGCAATGTTAGTATAAGAATGTAGTTCCCTTACCCTTGATTTCAGACTTTTGTGTTTATCCAAAGAGCCTCATTTTTCCTCATTGGTTGATTTTGTGATACATAAATGTAATGATTTTTAAGTTGGAAAATAAATTCATATTAATAAAATATCCTTTTGATTTGTTTTATGCATTGAGGTCTGTGTCAGATTTTTGTCTATGAAAGCATTTATCTGACTTGGAAAATTGTAAAGGCTGGTTCTTTGAGAAAGATGCAGTCATTGCTGCCTCCGAGCCCTGGTTCACCAGACCAGGAAACCATGCTGCAGTCTTGGCTTTTAAAGACTCCCCTGGAACCAAAAGTAGCGACTCATCGAATTTGAATGATCTTAACCAGCCACAACACAAAATCTTTGTAGAAGCTGTATGCTGACTTGATCAGAGGCATGAAGAAAAAGAACCTCAAAGTAAAAGGACCAGGTGGGATGCCTACTGAGACTCTAAGAATAACTACAAGGAAAAGTCTTCATGGTGAGAGGTTTTAAGACTTGGGATCATTTTCAGATGAGGATCCACAAGTGACTTGTTGTCTCGCATAGCCACTCTTGAGATTTTTAAGCTTCCATCAGTATTGGGCCAGGAGTCAAGGTTGAAGTCACCATTGCAGATACTTAAATCAACCTTTTAAATAAATCGATAATCAGTGTTTTTTTTAAGTCTGAAAGCCAATAATCAATAGGAATAAGGGAGCCTCTGAAAGCTTTAGGGTAGAAGAGTATAAATCTTAAATCTTTGCAGTCTATCTTGCAGCTGTGTGAGTGATGGATTGAAAGGGAAAGGGTGCAGGCCAAAATCAGGGAGACCAGTCAGAAGATCACTTCAGGGGGACTTTGCTGGTGGTCCAGTGGTTAGGAGTATTCCTGCCAACGCAGGGGACATGGGTTCAATCTCTGGTTTGGGAAGATACCACATGCCTCAGAGCACCTAAGCCTGTCTGCCACAACTACTGAGTCTGTGTGCCCCAATTAAACATGGAAGCCCAAGCACTCTAGAGCCTGTGCTTTTCAACAAGAGAACCCACTGCAGTGAGAAGCCTGTGCACTGTAACTAGAGAGTAGCCCCTACTTGCCACAACTAGAGAAAGCCCGTGTGCAGCAACGAAGACCCAGCACAGCCTAAAATAAAATCAATCAACAAAATATTTTTTTAAAAAAAGATCACTTCAGAAGTGTAGCTGAGAGTGAATAGGGTCTAAACTAGGGGATAAGACAGTAGACATGGGGTGGAGAAGATGGATGGGAGAAACGCTGAATGTGGGATTCACTTGACAGGCTGATTAGGACTGAGAGAGGAGAGTCAAAGATGAATGCTGAGGTTTCAAACAGAAGCTCCCAAGACAATGGCAGTCCTGTTCTCTAGATCTTAGACAAAGAGCAGCAGATTCGGGAGGTGATGAGTTCAGTTTGGGATACACTGGTTTCAAGTGTTTGTGCGTAAAAAATGTGGGAGAGATATCCAATCAACAGCTGGATTATATGGGTCTAGAGCTCAGGAGATTGTTCTGGGCTGGACATGGAGCTAGAGATTTGGGATGAATCCAGTGAGAATCCATGAAGCTCCAAAATTCCTACTGCAAACTGTAAATAGTAGTATAATTAGATTCTCTGCTCTCTGCTCAGTCGCTCAATTGTGTCTGATTCTGTGATTCCGTGGACTATAGCCCGCCAGGTTTCTCTGTCCATGGAATTTTCCAGGCAATAATACTGGAGTGGGTTGCCATTTCCTTCTCCAGGGGATCTTCCCTACCCAGGGATTGAATCCTGCATCTCTTATGTCTCCTGCATTGGCAGGCAGATTCTTTACCGCTAGAGCCACCTGACTGCTGCTGCTGCTAAGTCACTTCAGTCGTTTCCGACTCTGTGCGACCCCATAGACGGCAGCCCACCAGGCTCCCCGTCCCTGGGATTCTCCAGGCAAGAACACTGGAGTGGGTTGCCATTTCATTTTCCAATGCAGGAAAGTGAAAATTGAAAGTGAAGTCACTCGTGTCCTACTCTTAGCGACCCCATGGACTGTAGCCCACTAGGCTCCTCCATCCATGGGATTTTCTAGGCAAGAGTACTGGAGTGGGGTGCCATTGCCTTCTTCGAGAGCCACCTGGGAAGCCCCATAATTAGATTATGTGTTACTATTTTGGTCAATACAAGTCAAAAGGCATAGGATACCAATTAAATTTTTTTTGTTTCATTTTAAATGAAACAGTTTCTCGCAGTCTGTGCCAAATAGTGACTTATTACTTGAAGTAGTGGTTTTCCAGCTTAAATTATAGAGTGATTATGGCAGAACCTAGGTAGACCTTGCAAGACCCATGTCAGAGCCTTGACCTTGGAGAGCTGGGAAGCCCTAAGAGGATCACAGCTGAAGATAATACAACTATATCCCAAATCTGCCACTGACTACAAGAGGCTTATGTTTCAGTAGTAGGAATATTTATCTAGTGCCAGAATGATGTGAATTACAAGCATCAGACAAAAATCCCAGCGCTGCTAAAGAAAACTAATTATTTTCTGAACAGAGTTGTTACTGTGATATGCTTACAAGTGGCAATCTGATAAATAATGGAACTTTGGAACTCAAATGGCACGTTATTCCAGCTCAAGTTTCTAATTTAACAATTAGCCCAAAATTATACTTGGTAGCAGAGCTCAGTATTCAGGTCAGTCCACTGTGCTTCCCAAGATATTGTGTTTGATCTAATTCCATTCCTTTATTTTGTAACAAAATGGCAACCCACTCCAATATTCTTGCCTGAAAAATTCCACGGACAGAGAAGCCTGGCGGGCTGCAGTCCATGGGGTCACCAAAGAGTCGGACACGACTGAGTGCGCACCCACGCACACACGCACGGACAGTAGTCCTCTAATTCAGTGATCTGGATAGCCAGCACTAGGGGCAAATAACCTTATCTGTAAAAGGATGTATACATATCAAGCAGTGCTTGACCTGACGGGAGATGCAATCATTCTATAGCCTTTTACCTTTGTGGATCAGCTTCTTTATTATTTCTTCTTGTATGCATTTGTACATAGGACAGTTGGAGAGTGTAGATTATACAAGTGATAGCTAAACCTGCAAGGAAATTATCTCTTAAAATGTCAAAGTACTAAAAATTAAGGGGTCTATGATGGAACAGTGGTGGCCACATGAAATGTGTGGAAACTAAGCAGAGTAGTTCATCTCCCTCTTTTTTCCCCTGACATTTACTCAACCCCATTTATAACATCCTAGAAATGGTACTTACCTCAGAGGGGTGAAGACAACTTAAGACAAACTTAAGTCAAGAGATGATCGATCTTTTTATTAAAGCAATGAGAATGCAATTTTGTCCAACTGAAAGAGATTGGCTTTTAATAAGAGTAGCACTAAGTTAGAAGCCATCAAATAATACACTTTCACAATTAAATTATTTGGAAAGTTCACAGTTACTTTTTCAAATAGTGTGTCTCAATTTTTATCACAAGCCTCAACTGTGTAATACTGAGACTTCGTAGTCCAGAAGAGGTTAAAGTAGCTTAAAACAGGTGCTAGATTATGTGATACTTAATATTTTTAAAAAGTATGGGAAGTAATTAGCCTCCAACTAATAAAAATTAATGGAAAAATTAAAAAAATAAAAGATGGAGTATTACTAAAAAAAAATAAAATAAAAAAATAAAAAATAAAAAAGTATGGGAAAGGGACTTCCCTGGCAATCCAATGGTTAAGACTCTGCACTTCCAATGCAGGGTGGGTGCAGGTTCGATTTCTGGTCTGGGAACCCAGATCCTACATGCTCGACCAAGAGAAAAGAAATACAGGAAAGTGTGAGAAAGAAAACAAAACTCATTCCCTATCCCAGCCCCTTTTGTGGTGCCTGTTTTTAATGAAATGCACATATAATTAGTTTTAAAAATATTAAACATTGAAGTTCACGAAGTAAAACTGTGGGGCAGATTGATATCACTTGACTTCTAGGAGTTCAAATGTCATCTCTCCCAGACAGATAGGAGGGGAGCAGAGTGGCTCAGTGCTCTGCAGGAGTTGCTTATCAGCAGGGTGACCTGGAGGGCCTGCCAGCTGGTAGGACACATTGTCATTGTTGAGGTCATCATGGTAGCAGAGCAGACTAGTTCTGGACCAGATCTCATCCTGCCTCTGTCCTCCCAGCTCACCTTTAAGTTAGTCAGTTGACATCTATTTATTAGGCTGAACTGAGCTAGGCATTCATAGAGAGGATAAGAGAAGCCATCAAAATAGGGCAGGTTCCATGGCTTAATGGAGATTAGAGACTACTGGGAATGATAAGCATTACATAATTCCGCCAAGAAACAGAGCTGTGGCATTGTGCACTTCTGTGGTTTCTGTTCTGAACATTCTCCTTTTTATGTAATTAAAATACCGAGAGATATATTTTGCCTACATAATGTCACATACAGGATATTCCTATGCACATAATACATTTATTCATATATATTGTTGTTGAGTTGCTAAGTCGTGTCTGACTCTTTGCGACCCTGTGGACTGTAGCCCACCAGGCTCCTCTGTCCATGGGATTCTCCCAAGAAAGAATACTGGGGTGGGTTGCCATTTCCTCCTTCAGGGGATCTTCCCAACCCAGGGACAGGGTAGTATATGCAAACCACCCATATGGCACTTCCTGGGAGATTGAAGTGGTTGATAATGGAAATTTTGATTCTACTCTTTTCACTTCATGTGCTGATTTTAGACCCTCACCCCAGGTGAGCTGGTCTGTGATAAGGATCAGGAGGGCGGCCCACAAGGTGCTAAGAGATAACCCAAGAACTATTTAGATTGGGAAAGCAGCAGACACTGCTTCCACGATTTCCCAGAGACCCTGTTTGGGTCAATACGAAGATCAAGAACAAGTATAAAAAGAAATATAGCTCCCAGGCAGCAGTTCAACTTTGCTGAAAAAGAAGGTAGGAATGGAAAACTGAGGGGCTGTCTCAGGCAGTGGTTCTAGTTCAGAAATGCTCAAGCCCGTCCTTCTCACAGAGTGGCCCTTTGTTTCGTGTTTGATTTCTTCTACATGAACAATTCCCATTCTTGTGCTCAGATGCAACAATCCAGCATTCATTGTCATGATAAAAATAGAAAATGACAGGCATTGATTTTTCACAGCAATTCGCCCTATGTCTGTTTTCTGATTTCTTGACCATATACAGGCCAAACAGGCAGGACAGTAATATGGAAGAGAATGCCTCATACATTTGATGGGAGACAGTTGTTTTCTTCGCAGGAAGGTGTGATGAAGGACACTGGATTTTTTTTTTCCATTGCAAATTTAACCTTCCCTACTTAACAGGTATTTCTTGTGTAGGAACTGCCTGCTAAGAGGATCCAATTCATATCGTTAAAATAACAATGACTTTATCAGGTTTTCCTTAATCTTTTCTGATACTTGCCAATGGAGGGACTGTTTCTCAAACCCATCTGTTTTGATTGTACCAAAAGGACCTGATAAGATCAGTGAAGATAATGTATACAGCAGCATTTTGTGAACTGTAAACCTGTTTCAGGATGATAAGGTATTGTTAGTCTTCATTCAGTTCATAAATATTTATCCAGGGACTATCCTGTGACAGCTTCTGTGCTAGATACTGAAAGTGAAAGTGAAATCCCTCAGTAATGTCTGACTCTTTGTGACTCAATAGCCCACCAGGCTCCTCTGTCCATGGAATTTTCCAGACAAGGATACTGGATCAGTCAGTCAGTTCTGTTGCTCAGTCGTGTCCAACTCTTTGAGACTCCATGGACTGCAGGCTTCCCTGTCCATCACCAACTCCTGGAGCTTACTCAAACTCATGTCCATTGAGTCAGTGATGCCATCCAACCATCTCATCCTCTGTCGTCCCCTTTTCCTCCTGCCTTCAATCTTTCCCAGCATCAGGGTCTTTTCTAGTGAGTCAGTTCTTCACATCAGGTGGCCAAAGTATTGGAGTTTCAGCTTCAGCATCAGTCCTTCCAATGAATATTCAGGACTGATTTCCTTTAGGATAGACTGGTTGGATCTCCTTGCTGTCCAAGGGACTCTCAAGAGTCTTCTCCAACACCACAGTTCAAAAGCATCAATTCTTCAGCGCTCAGCTTTCTTTATAGTCCAACTCTCACATCCATACATGACTATTGGAAAAACCATAGCCTTGACTATATGGACCTTTGTTGGCAAAGTAATGTCTCTGCTTTTTAATATGCTGTCTAGGTTGATCATAGCTTTCCTTCCAAGGAGCAAGCATCTTTTCATTTCATGGCTGCAGTCACCATCTGCAATGATTTTGGAGCCCAAAAAAGTAAAGTCTGTCACTGTTTCCATTGTTTCCCCATCTATTTGCCATGAAGTGATGGGACCAGATGCCATGATCTTAGTTTTCTGAATGTTGAGTTTTAAGCCAACTTTTTCACTCTCCTCTTTCACTTTCATCAAGAAGCTCTTTAGTTCTTCACTTTCTGCCATAAGGGTGGTGTCATCTGCATATCTGAGGTTATTGATATTTCTCCCAGCAATCTTGATTCCAGCTTGTGCTTCATCCAGTCCAGCATTTCTCATGATGTACTCTGCATATAAGTTAAATAAGCAGGGTGACAATATACAGCTTTGACGTACTCCTTTTCCTATTTGGAACCAGTCTGTTGTTCCATGTCCAGTTCTAACTGTTGCTTCTTGACCTGCATACAGATTTCTCAGGAGGCAGGTCAGGTGGTCTGGTATTCCCACCTCTTTCAGAATTTTCCACAGTTTATTGTGATCCACAGAGTCAAAGGCTTTGGTATAGTCAATAAAGCAGAAGTAGATGTTTTTCTGGAACTCTGCTTTTTCTATGATCCAGAGGATGCGGATGTTGGCAATTTGATCTCTGGTTTTTCTGCCTTTTCTAAAACCAGCTTGAACATCTGGAAGTTCATGGTTCACATACTGTTGAAGCCTGGCTTGGAGAATTTTGAGCATTACTTTGCTAGCGTGTGAGATGAGTGCAATTGTGCAGTAGTTTGAGCATTCTTTGGCATTGCCTTTCTTAGGGATTGGAATGAAAACTGACCTTTTCTAGTCCTGTGGCCACTGCTGAGTTTTCCAAATTTGCTGGCATATTGAGTGCAGCACTTTCACAGCATCATCTTTTAGGATTTGAAATAGCTCAACTGAAATTCCATCACCTCCACTAACTTTGTTTGTAGTGATGCTTCCTAAGGCCCACTTGACTTCATACTCCAGGATATCTGGCTCTAGGTGAGTGATTACACCATCGTGATTATCTGGGTCATGAAGATCTTTTTTGTATAGTTTTTCTGTGTATTCTTGCCACCTCTTCTTAATCTCTTCTGCTTCTGTTAGGTCCATACCATTTTTGTCCTTTATTGTGCCCATCTTTGCATGAAATGTTCCCTTAGTATCTCTGATTTTCTTGAAGAGATCTCTTGTCTTTCCCATTCTATTGTTTTCCTCTGTTTCTTTGCATTGATTACTGGTCAGGGCATAGACTTCAGTATTCTTTCCTTGAGAACCCCATAAACAATATGAAAAGGCAAAGAGAAATGACACTGAAAGATGACACCCCAGGTTGGTAGCTGTCCAATATGCACTAGAGACTAGTGGAGAGATAGCTCCAGAGGAATGAAGAGGCTGAGCCAAAGTGGAAACAATGCTCAGTTGTGGATGTGTCTGGTGGTAAAAGTAAAGTCTGATGCTGTAAAGAACAATATTGCATAGGAACCTGGAATGTTAGGTCCATGAATCAAGGCAAATTGGAAGTGGTCAAAACAGGAGATGGCAAGAGTGAACATCGACATTTTAGGAATCAGTGAACTAAAATGGACTGGAATGGGTGAATTTAACTCAGATGACCATTATATCTACTACTGTGAGCAGGAATCCCTTAGAAGAAATGGAGTAGCCATCATGGTCAACAAAAGAGTCCGAAATGCAGTACTTGGATGCAATCTCAAAAACGACAGAATGATCTCTGTTTGTTTCCAAGGCAAACCATTCAATATCACAATAAGAATACTGGAGTGGGCTGCCATTTCCTTCTGCAGGGGATCTTTCTGACCCAGGGATCAAACCTGGGCCTCCTAAGTCTCCTGCATTGGCAGGTGGATTCTTTACTACCGTGCCACCTGGGAAGCCTTCCAAAGGTTAAGTAACTCATCTACAAGGAAATTAGTAGAGGATTTGCTGGCATTTGTAATAATTCTCTTTTCACAATTCCCTTGTTCTTTCTCTCTGTGAGCCTTAGCAGTATCACAAAATTGCTGTAAAATCACAGGGGAAGAATACGCTGTGGTTGAAGCACAAGTGCTACCACTTTGGAAAAAACATTGCCATTGTCTACTAAAGATGCACATCCTCTGGGAATTCCCTGTGGTCCAGTGGTTAGGACTCTGCTTCCACTGCAGGGGCCCATGGTTCAATCCCTGGTCAGGGAACTAAGATCCTGCAAGCCAGGAGGTGTGGTCAAAAAAAAAAACAACCACATTACTTTTGACCCAGCAGTTCAACTCTTAATCATATACTCTACAATTATTACACATGTACGTAAAGAGGCATGCACTGGAATATTCAGAGAAGCTTTGCCAATATAGTAGAAAAAAAAAGAGAGAGAGAGAAATAACCTCAATATCCATTGAAAAGATGGATCAATAAATTGAAACATTTGTATAAATTAGAGTATGCTACAGCAAAGAAAACAAATCCCATTAAGATAATGTTGAGCAAAAAAGCAAAAGGACTAATTAATATCATCTACAGAAAGTTTGTTTATAAGCAAAGCTAAGCAATATATGGTTTTGTTGTTTAATCACTACGTCATGTCCAGCTCTTTGTGACCCCATGGACTATAGCTCACCAAGCTCCTCTGTCCATGGGATTCTCCAGGCAAGAATATGGAGTGGGTTGCCATTTCCTCCTCCAGAGGATGTTCCCAACCCAGGGATCGAACCTGCATCTTGTACATTGTATTGTATTGCAGGAGGTTTCTTTACCATTGAACCAATATGTGGTGAAGCAATTAATAAAAATGAGATTGACAATTACAAAATGCTGAAGGGCCTAGTGTAATATCAATATTTAGCCCAAACCAAATATCACCATTTTAGAATGAACTTGTGAGATATAAGAACAAACCTGCAACTTCATTTTAAAAATCAATTCTTGCTATATGTCCATTAGTTATCATTTTAGAATTAAAAATATTTTTTTATATTCAGAACCAGAACAATTTTTTTAAAACACTGTCAATTTCTGTGAACACTGAGCTGCACATTTGTGAAACTAAATAGATATCATTGTCCACTGAGGTCAGTGCAAAAACAAGATATTTTTAAGGTGACTCAACTTTATTTAGTATTTTCTTCTTTACTATACTCTTTTTTGGCTTCCCAGGTGGCACTAGTGGTAAAGAACTGACCTGCCAATGCAGGAGATGCAAGAGATGCGAGTTCAATTCCTGGGTCAGGAAGATCCCCTGGAGAAGGAAATGGCTACCCACTCCAGTATTCTTGCCTGGAAAATCCCATGGACAGAGGAACCTGGTGGGCTATAGTCCACGGGGTCACAAAGAGTCAGACATGACTGAGTGACTGAGCACATACTCTTTATATTCACTTTTACCTATAGGATTGAAGATGCTTTGTCGCAGATGATTTGGGAGTTTTTTCTTATGAAATTTTGAGGTGATAATGTTGATATGCCATTGTTAATTCAAACAGAAAATGTAAAGCATTCTCAAACAGAACTTTTTCTTGAAAGGCTTATGGCCTGAATGGAGTTAGATACCTGAAAATAAAATTTAGTCCTTGAAGATTATTTTGTTTCATGTTACAAATAGAAGTACACCAAACAATTCAAAAATATTAGAATTATATGATCTAACCTATACTGCCTGACCTTGAATTATTTTATTTTTATAACATTCATTAGTTATTATATTATATATAAGTATGTAATTTTCTTCATAGACTAATTTAGTCAACATACTTTTTTAATATTCATATTCTTTATCTATTCCCCTGTTTAATTATTTGATGTTCATAATCATTGTACATAAACTTAGCAGCTCATTTATATAACTATCATTTTGTTTTGTGCAGCATTTTGTTTTTACAATAGTAAGGGAATTTTCAGTGCATGTATCATCTAGAATGCCTACCTATATTTAAAACAATGTTTTGATACTCATAATACTTCCAAATGCTGAGCCTTTGTCATGTGCAAATACAGAAAAACAAAAATGGTGTTGATGTGAGCATTGTCTATTCAGCCTTCCAAGGATCTAGATCAAAACCAAAACCAAATAACAGATTTCCCCCAAATACAGACTCCAAAACCAGACTTCCAGCATCTCTGCTAGAGAGTGGGCTCCCAGGTGTTGTGAGGATGCTTTCTAATTTACATCTACATTAAAGAGATTTCTTTAAAGGTATCCAATATTTAATAATTAAAAATTACAATGATCTGGAAGCATTTTGAAAAAAAGAGTATCATATAAGGATAATTCAAGTTGTAATCCTTGCCTCCTTCTCCCTTTTCTTCTTCATATGTCTCAGCCAGTTTGTTTTTCAAGAGCCCCATCCAACTATGACCTCTCGAATTCAGCACTTGAGTGCCCCTATGACTGGATGTCTAGCCCTGGCAGCAGGTGCCCCACGTAGCAGCATTCACACTCAGGTTATGCTTTGGCGAAGGCTTGCCAGTGTTTCTTTGGGTACCATATACACCCCTGGCACACATTCAGGTAGGCATGTGGATGTTAACAGACCCTCCCTCGGTACAAATTATTCCTGAGAAGATTTAATGAGCTAAATGTGTTAACATTTAATAGCTTAAGCACCATTTACATTTACTGTGAACTCCCTGGAGGTAAAAGAATATTTATGCAGTTATTAGTTGATTGCTTTTAGGAGAAGTATTAATGTATACCTGCTCATGTTTATGGACCCAGAGACAGTAAGTCAATTCTGTGAGGCAACCAAGGACATACCACACAATGGTCCTCTCCCTCCTTCATTGTTTTTGTTTGTAATTAGGGGGTTATGATAAGAGAAGCTCTCTTTTAGTGGGAGATCAATTATTTTGCAACTGATAAGTAGAAGGGGGACTTTTTTTGAGACTGTGCTGTGGTCCAAGAATTTAGCTATAACCATTCAATAATAGGAGACTTCCCTGGTGGCTCAGACGGTAAAGCGTCTGCCTACAATGTGGGAGATCTGGGTTCAATCCCTGGGTCGGGAAGATCTCCTGGAGAAGGAAATGGCACCCCACTCCAGTATTCTTGCCTGGAAAATCCCATGGACAGAGGAGCCTGGTAGGCTACAGTCCATAGGGTTGCAAAGACTCGGACACGACTGAGCGACTTCACTTCACTTCATTCAATAATAGGAAGGGGCTACCATGAATATTTTATTGGTATTATTAGAGGTGGCAGAAATAGAAATATTATTAATAGGTATTATTAGAATAATGGGGGAAGGGCAATTTAGTGGCATAAAAATACGGGTGTTGAACTCGAGTGACACTGCTGTTCAGTCATGGTTCAGCCATGTAACCAACTGTGGGAACCAGGACAAGTTGCATAATGTCTCTGAGCCTCCATTTTTACTATAACATGAGGGTGAGAATAGGGCCTATTTCATAGTGTTGTTAAGAGGACCAAATGAGCTAAGGCCTGGCACAAATGTGCTCAATAAACATTATAAATAGCATTTTATTATTATAGACACTAAGTTATTATCATTATCTGTAAGTTTTATTTATGGCTGCCTTGTGATACTTATTACTGTCTGTCTGATATCAGAGTTATTTACATTAAGGCTAAACTACTGAACAAAACTTCTTGGGGGAAAATTGGTTGTCTGATTCATACACCAAACACTATAGAGTCTAGCATGCTGAAGCAGCACTAAATCACAGTAGCTATCAAACATTTTTAATACATACAGACATGATTGAATTTAGAAAGTTTAACAAGACACACCTTACTATGTACAATGCACTCTGATATTTATTTTTCTATTCTATTTAATTCCACTAAAAACTAGTCTCATCTTGACTCACTAAATTCACTGCTGGGTCTGTCCTATGGCTTGAAAATCCCTGGGCTAGACCACAAAGCAGCCCTGAACCTTCCCACCAAGGCGGTGGTGTGGTCAGTGAGGAGTAAACAGAAAGGCTGGGCAATGGCCAAATGGCAGCTACTTTTAGGACACTAAATAGCAGAGATGAAGCAGATCAAGAGCACAAAGGATGGGGAGGAGAGGGCCTTGATTCAGAAATACTGAATTCTGAAGGTAATAGCATCAAGTTCAGAGCTGGGTCATTCTAGCAGTCTTAATGAAAAACAAAGGGGAAAAATAGAAACAGGGATCAACTGCCCGGAAATGAGGCTGGCAGTACAGAAGGCCAGGTGGGCGTTGGTATCCCTCCTATTCCAGGAACTCTCCTTTTTTCCAGATTTTTCTTTTCTTATCAAAAATAACTTGGGTGTGTTTTTAAGTTTAAAGACTATGAAGTGTATGTGTGTACCCTAACTTTAAAAAATCCTGTTTAATTGCCTTGTCTTGACTCAGTGGATTCAGTAATTCTCCCCCTTCCTTCCTGCCTTTTCCATTAGCTTAAACTCCATATTTTTTTTCTGTCTTATTTTCCTTTAAACACGATTTTGGTCTAAGAACTTTTGCTTCCACAGCCTCATAACTGTTTCAAGGCCCAGACCATTTTACAATGTTATCTGCAGTCTTACGGTTTCAATTTATTTTTTCTTCCATTTGATCCTCTGCACAGCAAGTGAGATTTAGTCATTCTTTCATTCATTGAGTCTAGCAATTTGTTGAACATTTATTACGTGCCAAACACATACTACCTGCTGCTCAGGTAGCCATGATCAAAAACAAGTTCCTTACTGTTACAGAGCTCATAGTCAGGTAGGGGATGTAAACACTAATCCTATAATCACACAAAGAAATAAAAACAGCCACTGTGATATATGCAGTACAGGATAGGTATGTGACAATTTGAGAGCATTCAGAAATGACCAGTCAAGGAAAAGTTCTTTAGGGAAGTAAGGTTTGAGCTGAGAACTGCAGAATGGGGAACAGTTAGGAAAAAGGATTGGGAGCATTCAGGCAGGTAGAACATGGCCTTGGGGTGAGAGGGAGCAAGTTGAGTGAAAAGGACTAAGAGAAGGCCAGTGGGGTAGCAGGAAGTTTCTAGAAAGGCATAGTAGGAAACGGTTCTGGTTTCATGCTGTGGTAATTCACACACTACTTTCTCTAGTCTGTGTTAGGGAGTTTTGACGTTATCCTAAGGGCGTTGGCAATCCATTAGACTGTTCTTTGGGTCCTTGTGTGTGGTGGTGGTGGGGAGGATGTGAGCATATTTATTTCAGAAAATGCCACTTTGGCTACAGCATGAAGAATGAATTGGTGTCTGGCTAAGTGTGACTATAGATAAAATTTAAAAGCTGTCACTTACGTTTTACTTACTGTGTGTTAAGCACTGTTGTAAAGGGTTTTTCTACACTTTGTCATTGAATCTTCACAACCCTATGTGAATGGGGTAGCTACAGTTATTATCCCCACTTAACCTGTGAAAAAAACTGAAGCTCACAGAAGTGAAGAGACTTGCCCAAGATGGCATAGCTGGGATGTGGCAGAGCTGGGATTCTATCCCATGAGGCTATTAAGCTCCCTCACCTATTTCTTTCCTCCTCCCAGCCCCTCCCTTCTGACAGCCACCACTTGTTCTCCGTGTCTATGACTCTGTTTCTGTTTTGTTATGTTTGTTCATTTGTTTTTTAGATTCCACATATAAGTGAAATCATATGGTATTTGTCTTTGTCTGACATTTCACTTAGCATAATACCCTCTAGGTCCATCCATGTTGTTGCAAATAGCAAGATTTCATTTTTATGGCTGAGTAATATTCCATTGTATATATACCACATCTTCTTTATCCACCCATCTATTGATGGGCACTTCCGTATCTTAGCAATTGTAAATAACGCTGCTATGAACATAGGGGTGTATGTATCTTTTCTAATTAGTGCTTTTGTTTCCTTCAGGTAGAGCCGCCTGATAGTTTTGAATGAAATTGCCATCAGAAGTTGCCTATTTCATAAACTTGTTGCTTTTCTTCCTCCAAGTCAAGGGTTACTTGGCCTTCCACCTGCAAACTCAGTCCCACCTGAGTCCCCGGACCAATTCTGCTTTTAGACAAGAATAAGCCAGGCCACTCCAGTATTCTTGCCTGGAGAAACCCATGGACAGACGGAGCCTGGTGGGCTGCAGTCCATGGGGTTGCAAAGAGTCAGACATGACTGAGTGATTGAACAACAAGCCAGGCAATTCCAGCCTAGCCATCTAGTTTTCAATATTAAAATATCAATGTTGCCTTAACTTGCTTCCCATTTCTGAAATCTGGGCTTTTTGGCTTTCTGCCATGTATCTTGAGTCCTTGTCTTGGCCAAGTGAAACAATGGCTATGAAAATGTTTTGGAAATGATAGTGCTTAATATATGTACCTAGCATAGGGTGTGAGTACACAGTAGATTTTCAGTAAATAGTAGCTACTGCTACTTGGATCATGGCTTGGTTATTGCAAGTCAACCAAGCAAAGTCACAAGGAGCAGAGTTCAACTGCAGTATCTTCTCAAGAAGTGCCAGACCCTCTCCTTCAGAGAGCCTTCTTCTCCTGCTCTTGACAGGGTGCTGCTCTCTCTGATTTTCCACTGACTAGTCTGTGTGTCTTCCCAACCTGGTTCATAAGGTGGAGGGTGGAATATTCAAAAAGAGCCTAGATTTTGGAATCCTTTCTGCATTTGAATTCTGACTGCATGACCTTAGGAAAGATACTTAGCCATTCTCCAATTTCATCATCTGTGAAATCATAAATACTTCATACCCCTTGGCAATTGAATTAAGCAAAGTACATAAGGGCATTGGTATTCAGTAAGCATGAGCTTCTCTTTCTTTCTTTCCTTCCTTCTTCCATGAACCTCTTCAAAACTGGTCCCAGTCTGGTCTTGGGCTGTCAGACTGTGAAGCAGCCCTTGTTTAACTGTTATTAATAAAAATGCCCCATGATCTTTTCAATGGCATGCCCTAAACTTTGGTCTGGTTTATTCTTGTGCATGCTGACACATTCAGACCACCAGGATTGTGTGTACCTAATTACTGCTTGACTAGCTCAGTTAATATTAACTGAGAATTTACTCTGTGAAAGGTACCATAGGAAATATTAATCCACCTCTGTCCTGACTCTTTACATTGGGCTGACTTACTGCCCTTCTTTTCAACACATCCCTGTGGGTCTCTCTGAAGCCACCCCCAGTAGTTAGCAGGCATTCTAATCAATTGACATGCCTTCTCGTGTCCCTAATTAATCTTGATTTGATTTTACTTTATCTTGTCTTCCTGTTTCTCTCCTTGACTGTGTACTCTGATTTTGATCATTCCCATCTCTGTTCCTTCCAGGATTTGATCTTTTTCCTGACTTTCCCTTTGGCATTTGGACTTTGGCTGACTGACATCCTTTCTGACTCAGCCTCTCATATTGGTCCTGGGGTTCCCTGTTGCCTCCGGTGACAGTACTTCTTTCTTGATCCAGTTTTCCTGTCCAGTGGGTTCCTAATGCTTGCTCAAATCTGAATTATGTCTAGATAAGTCAATCATGGTGGCCCAGGGTGAGGATAGGGTGTGAGCAGGGGAGTGCTAACCAATACAGATTATGTGACTTGTCTTGCTGCCCACAGGGAACACACACACACACACACACATACACTGAGCAAGGAATGACTGGTAGGTATCTAGCGTGCACTCGTTATACACATACCAACCAACAAACTCAACGTATCTGAAAACGAAAATCCCGATGACAGAGAACGGTGGATCTGGCGGCCCGGCCTGCTGGGCCAAGTTGGCCCGGAGCAGTAAAATTGTCTTCTGGCATTTTAAAAAATATACATCAGTTGAAACAAGTATATCTTTCAGAGGTGCCTGATTTACAGGCAAGGAAGACACTCTAAAAAGACCTGGTTTTGAAACAGGAGGAAAGGGAGCAGGGCACAACCTCGAAAAGAATGATATAGCCCTTGAGGATATGACATAAACTGTTTAGAACCAACTAGGACCAAAATGGAGGAAGATTCAACTTCCAGTTGTCCTTGAGCCTCATTATAGCTCACTGTAATATATTAGCATCTAAATGATATACCTATAGGTGCCATGGCAGTCCTGAGGCTAACCATAGAAGGTCAAAAGTGGGCAGTGGCCCAATTCTTGGAAATTTCTGCCCCTCCCCCCAAATATCTAGAATAATCCTCCTACTCATTAGCCTATGAAATTAACCAGCCCATACAAACTAACCACCCCATATTTAGGGGCCTCTTACCTTCTGAGATGGCCCACATACTGTCTGTGGAGTGTTTCTCCCAAGGTCATTCTTGCCTTTGAGATGGACCTCATTCTGTCTATGGAATGTGTATCTCTCGAAATAAATCCACTTCTTTTTTTTTTCATTTATTTTTATTAGTTGGAGGCTAATTACTTTACAATATTGTAGTGGGTTTTGTCATACATTGACATGAATCAGCCATGGATTTACATGTATTCCCCATCCCGATCCTCCCTCCCACCTCCCTCTCTACCCAATCCCTCTGGGTCTTCCCAGTGCACCAGGCCCGAGCACTTGTCTCATGCATCCAACCTGGGCTGGTGATCTGTTTCACTATAGATAATATACATGTTTTGATGCTGTTCTCTCAAAACATCCCACCCTCGCCTTCTCCCACAGAGTCCGAAAGTCTGTTCTGTACATCTGTGTCTCTTAAATCCACTTCTTACTTGTGACTTTGTCTTTCACTGAATTCTGTGATGAAACATAAAAAACCTGAGCTTCATTAAGTCCTGAGACCAGATGTATGATCTCAATTAAAAGATAGTGGGTTTGGACTTCCCTGGTGGTCCAGTGCTTAAGACTCCATGCTCCCAATGCAGGGGGCACAGGTTTGATCCTTGGTCAGGGAACTAAGATCCAACATGCTGCATGGCACAGCCAAAAAAAAAAAAAAAAGATAGTGGGTTCAAGTTCCAGTTGACAGATTCAAGTCCCAGTCTGAGCTGTGTGGTTTCATGCTTTATAGATATTTAATAAATAATTTTAAGATCAGTTTTTCTTATTTTAACCACTTAAAAATATTTTTCATTGCTCATTTTGCTATTAAGATCATAATTTTAGAATATGTGATTCTCATACAAAGAAATTCTGTTTGCAGTAGGGCCAAAATAACTGAGACTTATAGCAGAAATATCGTGATTGTATTGTTGTTATAGTGTATACTTTTCATACTTTTGTTCTACAAGATGCAGCTGAAGCCACACTCAAATCTGATATACTAAGTTCTATGAAAATATGATACTCAGGAATCTGATCTTGCAGAATGGATAGGAGGATCATTCACTTTTACTTTTCTTCCTTTTCATCTACTGCCATAAACTGTTCAAGCAGGCACAGGTTAGTGGGGAAGCAGTGGAACCTGAGGAAGGACAAGAAGAACTAGGAGAATTTAGCAGTCTGTATAATGGCTCCCAAGGATAAGGAAATTGAAACAGAATGAGTGCTGGTGGAGAAAGCATCCCCAAAATGTTGTGATACTGTGATTTCTGGGCTTCCCAGGTGGCTCAGTGGGTAAAGAATCCACCTGCAATGCAGGAGACACAGGCAGATGCGAGTTCAATCCCTGGGTCAGGAAGATCCCCTGGAGGAGGGCATTGGCAACCCACTCCAGTATTCTTGCCTGGAGAATCCCATGGATGGAGGAGCCTGGTGGGCTATAGTCCATGGGGTCGCAGAGAGTCGGACACGACTGAAGGGACTGAACACGCACGCACTGTGATCTCTAAGGAGAAATATATATTTGTTCGTCACTCTCATTTCTGGAACAGAGCTGCTAAAAACCTTGGAAGTTCCTGGGAGGAGAGCAATAAAGGTGTCTTTTGTTATGTCAATGAAGTGACTTTTGGACCCTGTCTGAGGATGGGGGTAGGTTGCCAGGAGAACCAACCATGTCTTCTTGGTGTCCAGGGAAAGGAGAGGACCTGGAGGTTGATTCAGTGGTCATTGGCTAATGATTTGATCATTCATGCCCATGTAATGAAGCTTCCAGAGAAACCTAAAAAGCCAGAATTTAGAAAGCTGCTGGGTTGGTAAATTTGGGAGTTTTGGGGACAGTTGCAGCGTGAGAGAGCATAGGAAGCTCCTCATCCTTTGCCCATACCTTTCTCTGTGCATCTCTTCCCTCTGGCTGTTTCTGAGTTCTATTCTTTTATCATAAACTGCTAATCTAGTAAAATCTAGTAACAGTTTCTCTCAAATTCTGTGAGCCACTCTATTAAATTAACTGACCCCCAGGAGAAGATTGTTGGAACCTACACTCTATTACTGGTTGCTCAGAAGCACAGGTGATAACCTGAAGTTGGGGGATGGGACAGTTTTGTGAGACTGAGCCCTTACCTTGTAGAATCTGATGCTATCTCTGGGTGGATAGTGTCAACATTGAGCTGAATTGTAGGGCAGCCAGCTGGTGTGTGGAGAGTTGTTTGCTGCTTTGAGGGATAAGACCTGCCCACCCCCCCGCCCCCCCACCGACACACACACTGAAACACACATTGGAATTGGGTTCAGAACCCAGATTAAGTGTTCAAAGGGACACAACAAGCCCCAGCGCTGAAGACCATCCATGTGCTGATGTTTGGAATCAGATAGATAGTTGCTCTTGGTATGTGGAAGCAGCCCCAGTTCATGGTGCACAGAGAGTGTTTGGGCTCTGGTCAAGTAAGTTGAGGTCAGGGCAGGCATTGAGGCTCATTGAGGAACTGGAGGATAAAGCAAGAATCCAGGGCAGGAGGTCACTTTTCTAGACTGAGCAACCCCACTGGGGATTAGCAGGAGAACTCATGTGAGCATGTTCAGGCTTCCCTTCAGGTCTGCCAGTTTAAGAAGATCAAGAGTTCTTTCAACTATGAATCCTCTAGGTCTCAAGCCTTCATAGGCTGAACCTGACTATCTATTGGGTTATTGTTTGCCTCTCTTTGGAATGCCACAGGGACTAGCAGAGCCAAACCACAAGTTAAAAGTAGCATCAGTTTGAGAAGTTATGGGGCTTCTATATATAAACATCCATTTTATGTACTATTTCCCAGGACCATCTGTATTGCTCAAGAAGTATTTGTTGAAGGTTCACTGGTGTGGTAGTTTTATGTCCCATCTTGGCTAGGCCTAGGTATCCAGATATTTATTCAAGTATTATTCTAGATATTGCTCACAAGGTATTTTGGAGGTGAGATTAACATTTAAATCAGTAGACTTTGAATAAAGCATGTTACTCAGTAACAGGCCCAGTGGGTGGGCCTCATCCAATCAGTTGAAGGCCTTAATAAGACAAATTTTGACCTCCTTCCAGGAAGAAGGAATTCTGCCAGGAGATTGGCCTGAACTTCAACATCAAGTCTTCCTTGGCTCTCTAGCCTGTGGGTCTCCACAATTGTGTGAAACAATTCATTAAATTAATCAACCAGTCTCTAGATAGCTCTTATATATTAGGCTGGCAATAATGTTCCTTCAGGTTTTTCCATACTGGCTGATGGAAAAAGCCAAACAAACTTTTTAGCCAACCCAATATATATTAATATATAACTTTATATATATGATACTTATGGGTGCATGCTAAGTCACTTCAGTCGTGTCCAACTCTTTGCAACCCTGTGGACTATAGGACCCACCAGACTCCTCTGTCCATGGGATTCTCCAGGCAAGAATACTGGAGTGGGTCACCATGCCCTCCTCCAGGGGATCTTCCTGACCCAGGGATTGAACCCAGTCTCTTACATCTCCTGCTTTGGCAGGCAGGTTCTTTACCACTAGTGCCACCTGGGAAGCCCATATGATATGTATATATAAACATATTTTGTATGTATGTGTGCCTGTATATATATATATATATATATATATATATATATATATATAATATTTATACCTTACTAGTTCTGCCTTTCTGGACAACACTGACTAACATAGTTTTCCATTATGAAGTTACATGAATTTCACCTCAATGAAGGGCATCATTTGCTTATGTCATGTTTTCTTCCGAACTATTCTATTAAGAGCATCTCTAGCCTTTTCCCTCACCTGGTTCTATGATAAGGGTAATAGAAAAAAAAATTGCAGAGCTGAGAAACTTTATATATTAACACATTTTGAAACACATCTGCTTTCAAGACCTGTTTGTTTTCAACATCAAAACTGACCATCATCACGATGTGTGGAAAAGTAGTCATTTGAGAATAAAATGTTAAACACTGAAGGCTATTAAAGGATGTTGTGGACAGACTTGTTTGAACTGATTTCAGTTGTGCAAGTTCTTTCAAATACTGGGAGGGGGATACATAAAAATGCAAGTGGTGATCTCATGGTTGACCAAGCCTGCCTTCTGGCTTTCCATGCAGCAGAATGCTGTGTTGTTGCTTACAGTTGTGACTTCTCACGGGACATACATTATTTAGTTTTTAGTTAGTTTGTTATCTCAGTACAAGTTAATATAAAAGTTCATGTGTGGTCTTTAAGATGCTTTTGAGTCCATCACATCACCAATATGTTTATAAGCTTGAGAAATAGATTAGTATGAGGTAACTTAAAATATGAGTGGTTCCCCTGTGAATTTAGGTCAGATACTTTCTTAGTAATGAAGTTGCTAAGTGTTGAAACTCCTTTTTCCCTGAAGGCATTTAAATCTTAGTTTTGGTTGGACATCTTCCTGGTGGTTGAAAGCTAGTAACTGTGGACATTCCTAAAGCTGTTTTCTCAAGTTTCTTGTATTTTTCTTTTCTTTGGCTTCATGTTCGCTGTTTCCAGCTGTTTATGTTTTGATCAGTTGTTTTCTAAATATTCAATTTCCTTTAACACGTTCAGTAAAAAAAACTGGATTTCTTGGTTAGAGACTACTACATTTATAAAAACTATTGTTTTATTGTGAAATTAGAGTCATCCATTAAAAGCTACTTTTGCTTTCACTAGAGTGTACTGATGATGTTCTTATCTGGGCTACATACAGAGCCAGAACCTAGAATTGTGTTTGAGAGGAGACTCAACAAATACTTCCTCAATTAATTTAGTTGATAAAACTCAAGCAAAAATTGATGATAAAGAGAATGGCAACCATCCTGTGCAGAAAGAGTTCTGTTTTAACAAATACCATTAGATCCTCCCCTTTCCTCCCATTTGCTACTTTAAAATACATACAAATATAGCTTTGCTGTTTTAGTTCTCGAATAAAAAAAATCATAAACCCTGGAAGCATATATAAGAAATGAATAATAATGGTTGTGTGGGATGGGGGTAGTAGATGGATATGACAGAAATGGGAAGAACTTTTAACTGGATATCAGTTTATGACTTTTTTGGTTTTGAACCTTGTGAAATTGTTGTTCAAAACTTAAAGAAAGAAACCAAGAGGGAGGGGACATATGTACACCTATGGCTAATTCATGTTGATGTATGACAGAAATCAAACCAATATTGTAAAGCAATCATCAATCAATTAAAAATAAATAAATATAATTATAAAAAAAGAAAAAAAGACTAATTGCATGAATAAGGTGGATAAGTCCCTTCTCAAGAAATAGCCACTAAACTAATAAAAACATATCCTTTTGGAATGATATTTATATATAATAACTGTATTTGAATATCTGTACAGGAGTAACTATATTAATAGGTTTGGGATGGTTTGTAAAATATGTATCATTGATATTTTGTGAATGTATCATTTTAAACTGCCCTAAGTACCTTGAAACCAACTGAATCATTTTACAAAGTGTCACTTAAAAATAGTTTAGATTGGGGACTTCCCTGATGGTCCAGTGGTTAAGACTCCACACTTCCACTGCAGGAGGCCCAGGTTTGATCCCTGGTTGGGGAACTAAGATTCTATATGGAGTGCACTGTGGCTCAGAAAAAAAAGAAGCACTAAAACAAAGTAGTGTAAATACAGTAATGAACAAATTTTGGTTGCCTTTAAGCTTATGAAATGGGATTCTATTTATATAGCTGCCTCAATTACTCATTTCTGCACAACAAATTACCCCCAAATTTAGAGACTTAAAATGTTTGATTTGCTCACTAGCCTGTGATCTGGCAGGCTTCCCCAGTGGTCTGTGGTAAAGAATTTGCCTGCAGTACAGGAGACACAGAAGTTGAGGGTTCGATCCCTGGGTTGGGAAGATCCCCTGGAGGAGGACATGGCAACCCACTCCAGTATTCTTGCCTGAAGAGTCCCATGGACAGAGAAGCCTGGTGGGCTACAGTTCATGGGACCGCAACAAGTTGGACACGAATGAGCATGCACCCATTGTGATCTGGGTTTGGTCTGGGTTGGGTTTATCTGGGTGGAGTGTTAGTAGGGTTTATGTCTGTGGTTGGGTTTATTCATTTGTCTGGTGGTGGTTGGCTGACTGTCAGCTGGGGTGGTGGAAGAATCTGGGCCAAGTGTCACACTCCAGCAGGCTACCCTAAACTTCTTCAT
Source organism: Odocoileus virginianus (assembly GCF_023699985.2). Classification (NCBI taxonomy): domain Eukaryota; kingdom Metazoa; phylum Chordata; class Mammalia; order Artiodactyla; family Cervidae; genus Odocoileus; species Odocoileus virginianus. The sequence continues at coordinate 10,631,965 of NW_027224263.1, read as the reverse complement.
ATGGTTGATGGGTTCCACCAGTAGCAAGGGAGAGCAGGCTCCAATGCGTACGTGCTTTGCAAGCCTCTGCTGGTGACATGCTTGCTTATGTCCCACTAGCCAAAGCAAGTCACAGAGACAATGTGAGAGGCCAAGCTCAGAGTTACTGTGTTAAAGGACTACAGGAAGACCATGGGTCCAGGGAGGTATGATTCAATGGGGGACATTACTATAACAGTAATTGCTACCATTTCTAAAAAATTTCCATTATTTTCTCAAAGCATTGACATTAAACAAACTCAACTCATGGTCTAGCAATTCTGTATACAACTGAGAACTAATGATAAGTTACAGCTGTTGTACTCTGATTTGGGCTTACCTAGTAGCTCAGATGGTAAAGCATCTATCAGCAATGCAAGAGACCCAGGTTCAATCTCTGGATCAGGAAGATCCCCTGGAGAAGGAAATGGCAACCTACTCCAGTGTTCTTGCCTGGAGAATTCCATGGACAGAGAAGCCTGGTGGGCTACAGTCCATGGGATCACAGAGTCAGATATGACTGAGCGGCTAACACACACACATTGTACTCTGATTTAAAGCTTTAACACCACTTAATATTATTATGGAAAAAACAAAGACATCTTATCACAGCTTCTTATTACAGTTAGAATAACATTAAAATTTCTTGACACAGACCACAGGCTGTCATCAGTTTTGTTTTCATCCACGTTTTCACAGTATCATGCTCTATACCACTCAGCCCTTAGCTTACTGTCCTTCAGCTATAATGGCTATTCTTCTATTACTTTAATCCATCCAATTCATCCCCACCTCAGGGTTTTTCACTTGCCATTTCCTCCCTGGAATGGCTTTCCCTCAGATCTTAGATTGGGTGGCTTCTTCTCTTCATTCAGGACTCAGTGCAAATTTTGCTTCCTAAGAGCATTATTTCCTGACCATTTCTTTAGAAATAGCTCCTCCCATCTCAAATCACTATCTCATTTCTCTTGTTTTCAGGTTTTTTGTTTTGTTTTTAAAGAATTTTTTAAAATTTATTTGTTTATTTTTGGCTGCACTGGCTTTTGGTTGCTTTCATCAGGCTTTCTCTAGTTGTGGTGAGTGGGGGCTACTCTTCGTTGTGGAGCACAGGCTCTAGGCACATGGGCTTCAGTAGTTGCAGCACGGTAGGCTCTGTTCTTGTGGCGCACGGACTTACTTGCTCTGTGGCAGGTGGAATCTTCCAAGGATCAAACTAGTGTCCCCTGCATTGGCAAGCAGATTGTTATCCACTGCACCACCGGGGAAGTCCTCATTTCTTCATTTTTCCTTCATGACACTTCTTATTGCCCAAAATTATCTTGCTTATTCAGTTGTATTTGTTGTTGCTGTTTAGTTGCTAAGTTGTAGGCGACTCTTTCGCGACCCCATGGATTGTATCCCGCCCAGCTCCTGTGTCCATTGGATTTCTCCGGTCAGAATACTAGAGTGCATTGCCATGCCCTCCTCCAGGGGGTCTTCCCGACCCAGGAGTCAAACTCTGTGTCTTCTGCATTGGCAGGAGGTTCTTTAACACTAGCGCCACCTGGGAAGCTGGTAGAACACATAGCAGATACTCAATACTCAATAAATATTTGCAGAATTAATGAATAAATGAACTAAAGGCCTAACATATTCAGTCTTGACCCAGGAATCCTTGCCTTTAAGATGAGGAGTTGGGTCTCTAAGATCCTTTCCAACTCAGAAATTTTATACTTCCCATTCATATAACTCAAGTTTTAGGTGAATTTTGAGCAGAGGGGGAAAAGCTGACTATAACAAGGATCATGGTAATAAATATGCATTTATTAAATATATATACTATTTATTAACTGTTTCCTGTTGGAAAATCTGTTGTAGTGATTTTCAAATATATAAAAAAAGGTAGGTAGAGTTTAGGAAGAAGAATGATAGTGTAACTTAAGTTGAAAAAAACTAATAGATATTCTTTTTACTATATCATTACCCAAAGTATCTTAAAACATTTTTTTAGTTTTACTGAGATATAAATGACATATAACATTATGTAAGTTTAAAGTGTATAAATGTGATGATCTGATATATACTCAAGTATCTTGAGTAAAAATTACATATAATAGCTTTTTCATTTTCCACTGAGAAGGCCAGAGCAAGGCAGAGGCATTAGAATACTAACATTTTCATCAAAATGATGCAGCCTAAATTCTGGAGCCACTCTGCTCAGGATCAGTGTTCAGCTCTGCCTCTTAATACCTGTGAATCCTTATGGAAGTTATTTAACCTTCGGTGCTTCACATTGCACCTCTCTGAAATGAGGACACTCATGACACCTACCTCATAGGATTGCTGTGAGGATTAAATGAGATAATGTTTCTAAAGGGCTTAGAACAGTACCTGGTCCACCATAGCACTCAACAAATATTAACTCTAGTCTTTGAGAGTAATAAGGGAAACAGTAGTGTGTGTCACATCAAAGAATGACAAACAAAAATGTCCTAGAGTGAGATGGGAAACTTAAAAGAGTTTAGAACCTTTGTAACATTCCTGAGGCTGCACTGCTAATTACTAGCAAAGAGTTGGGCGAGATGGGTGTGGCTACTTAATGGGGTAGCTCCTGGCTGTACATATTTCATGCGTGGGGAAATAGTTGTTAAAAAATTAGTTTTTCCAAGAACGTCAGGAAAGTTAAAATTCAAGTGAAATACAGTTTCCCGTATCATGAATGTTATACATGGAGTTTGGATATAAACCCCACACATATATGTGGAGTTTGGATATAAACCCTACATATATATGGATATAATGTGGGGTTTATATCCAAACTCTGTATTAGGTTGGAGAAGGGAAAGGCTGCCCACTCCAGTATTCTGACCTAGAGAATTCCATGGACTGTATAGTCCATGGGGTCGCAAAGAGTCGGACACGACTAAGCGAGTTTCACTCACTGTATTAGGTAGTTCCAGTCCTTAGGGCCTGCATTAAAAAGAGAGGCAACCTTAAAATCATTTATGTCAGGTAGATAAATCACATTCTAAAACTTTAATCCCTGAGATAAAGTGGGTGGTGTGAAGATCCAAGGATCATTTAATCATAATACAGGACAGCTTCATTAATATGCACTTTACTGATTGAGAATCTGAGAATATGCAGACCAAAACTGAGATTTTGCCCTCTTCATGGAAAAAAAAAAATAGGGCTTTCCCTAGAAGCTCAGTTAGTAAAGAATTTGCCTGCAATGCAGGAAACCCCAGTTTGATCCCTGGGTCAGGAAGATACCCTGGAGAAGGCAACGACTACCCACTCCAGGATTCTTGCCAGGAGAATTCCATGGACAGAGGAGCCTGGCAGGCTACAATTCATGGGGTCGCAAAGAGTCAGACACGACTGAGTGACTTTCACTTTTCATGGAAAAATAAAAACATTGTCAAGAACATCAGTATTATAAATATGACTGTATTAGAAGTACTTAAAGTAATAAATACTGTTGATGTCCTCTTCTACGTGCAATTGGTATGCTAATACATTGAGCTGTCTAAAAAGTTGTCCAAGAAAACCCCGAATGAACTTTTTCGCCAACTCAACAGTTGTTCATAACAAAACATAATTATTAGTGACTTGAGTTAATGACTTAACAATATTTGTGTGCTCCCAATGTGCCAGGCTTCATTTGAGACACTGGGGTTCACCAACAAACAAGACACGCCTAGTTCATTCCTCCATGAGGTTTACATTCTAGCACGAAGGCAAATAATGGCTTACATTAATGGGGTGATACTATTTGAATACAGGGTGCTGTGGGAATATTACAGAAATATCCATTCTAGTCTAAGATATGAGAAAAGGTCATCTGGAGAAAAACATTAATCTGAGATCTGGAGATTAGCAGAAGTTTCTTGGGAAAAAAGGACTTGGGGCATGGCATGCTTAGACAGAGGAAATAGCACGTAGAAAGTATTAGATGACCTTAGTTGGCTGACTGTCTGCCTGATTAATAGAGCGGGTCTATCAAGGGTTTCTACGAACTCTTTGCCAGTCTAATTTGCACTTCTCTATATACTTGAAAGTAATAAAATTGTTTTTCTTTAAAAATATTCATGTGATTCCAAATCCTTACAAATTCAGACAAAGCATTGCTTTTATTTTTAAAATGTCTTCTGTTCTAAACTTGATACACTCAATGGGTAATTCCTGCTCCCTATTTCTCTTCTGATTGGTCAGAAATCTAACAGCTGGTCTTCCATATGCAATTAATCCTTTAGAATTTTCATATTTTTCTGTACTATCACATTTGCCATTCTATCATATTACTACATAATGCCTTTGTAGTTTATTAGTAGCACTTAGCAAAACCTTTAATGTGTAGATAATAAAAATTACATCTTCTATGTCATTTCTTACACTCATAGGGTATCGTGCAAGGGGAGTGCTGCTGGAGACAATTCTCTGGTATATGTAAGTATATAATTTTAGGTTATTTCAGGTCAGTAAACCAGATCTCTAAACTTACCATGTCCAATACAGTAGCCACTAGCCACATGTGACTATTGAGTAGTTAGAATGTAGCCAGTCCAAGTTAAGATGTATTGTAAGTATAAAATACACACTGGATTTCAAAGGCTTAGTACAAAAAAAGAGTAACATAAACTATCTCATTAACTCTTTTTTGTAATGATCACTTGTTGAAAATATTTTGATTTCATTGACTTAGATAAAATGTTATTAATTTCACCTGTTTCCTTTTACTTTTTAAAACGTAGCTATTTGGAAATTTAAAATTCCATGTGTGGCTAATGTTTTTGGCTCACATTATATTTCTGTTGGCTGGTGCTGCTTTAGACTGTTTTATTTTGTGGGTGTTAGCGGAGGCTGAGGCTAGGCTAGTCTGAAGTTGTTCTGTGGCTATTAGTAGGCATGAGGCATCATCACTGCTGATTAGAGAAGGTTTGACTTTTGGATAGAATCAGTTACTGAAACTGATCAACAACTGCGGATGCAATGGAGACTTTGTTGGGCTGAAAGACTGGAGAAAGAAACTTGATCAGATGCTGTGCAGGTCTCACCTAACGATAAGAGGCAGAGACCCCCAGCAATAGCATGTTTATGAAACTGGGACCATTGTTCCCAAGAAGCTCCTGCTACTTACTTTGCCGTTGAAATCTTCTAATGTAAAAGAAAGCTAACCTGAAAAAATAGAAGGTGAGCCTCCCTATAAACAAGTTCCTATAGTCCCATTTACTATCTTCAAGAATGAAGAAGGCAAACCCTGTTAAAAAATACTGTGCAGTTCTGTAGTGATTTTCATCTTGAAGTACCTTAGTAATATTAATTTGCTATTCATTACAGTTTGTGAAATGTTGAATAGTGTGTTACTATCCCATTTACATGCTGGAGAAGAGTCAGAGAATGTAAAAGACTTGCCCAAATGACATAGTATTTAAGGGAGCTCACCTGTTCACATGGAAGAAGTGATATAGAAGTCTTTTCAAAAGTAGTTTTGACATCATATTTTGCAGCTAATTATTCTGTGTACCCCTTAACTGCTTATGGCTGTGCGTGCGTGCTAAGTAACTGCTTATAGTCTAGTAGGGGGAGGCAGGTATGGACAGAATACCAGAGAGTGTTTCAGGTGCTCTGGTGAGAGGAGTGGGTTTGAGATAATGACAGTATCTAAAGACTTCTTTTTTTTTTTTTTTTAAAGCTTTTTCCTGTGGACCATTTTAAAAAAGTCTTTATTGAATTTGTTAGGATATTGTTTCTGTCTTATGTTTTGTTTTTTTTGGCCATGAGGCATGTGGGATCCTAGCTCCTCAACCAGGGATCGAACCTGTACCCCTGCATTGGAAGGTGAAGTCTTAACCACTGGACCACCAGGAAGGTCCCTATAGTTTCTAGGACTTCTGTATCACTTCCTGTGTACCAGGTATAGTTCTAAGTGCTTTCATGTACAGTAACTTAGAATCCAATAGATGAGGAATTATTAGGATCCCCGGGTTACAAAATACAGGTGGGCAAAAAGAGATTCAGTCATTTGCCCAAGGTCACAATGAGTAGCAGAACTTGGATTCAAACCCAGACAAACTTAGCTCTTCACCACTGCACTGAGGTGTGTGCACTGTCCCCCGGGTGGACAGAAAATACTTCCTAGGGGAAGTGACATTAGCTCTGAGTCTGATAAAAGGAGAAGCTGTTTGCTAGGATGCAAAGAAGGGGGCATTCTTATGATGATGATTGCAGGAGCAGAGTCCTGGCAAAATAAAGCAGTCCCCACAAAAGAGACAGGTTTAGGGAAAAGGAGAGGGGAAGGTGGAAAGAAGGGGCATAGATTAGGCCCAAGCCGAGTTACAGGAAAAGGAAATGATTGTGAAAGGAGGAACCTTAAAACTGTTGACAAAGTGAGATTAGTGCAATATCTAAGGATTCATTTACCAAGGCTCCTGCATTCCCCTTTAGCACAGACAGCTGAAAAATCGTAACTGTATTTAAGTCACTGGTTGTGTAACCCTGGGCAAATCGGTTGTGTAACCCTGGGCAAATTCTCTGGGCCTCAATTTTCTCATCTGTGAAATCAAAGGCCAAGATGAAATGGTCTCTGCATTCCTTTCTAGCTCCAGTCTCCTGATTTCTATGAGTTCTAATGTGCAAAGAAGAAGCAATTTGACATTAAATGACATATTTAGATTTGCATTTGAGAAAGATGACACATTTTATACGGTAATATCATGGTACATTTTTTTTAAAAGGCATCTTCAGTTTTATTATTTTTTTTCAGTTTTAAAATTCTATACTTGCTTTGGACACTTCTACTTAAACAGTGTCACTGTACTCCACTCTCTTATGCTTAGCACACCTACCTCTCTGTTCGTTCTGATGTTTTCTTGTTTCTCACTTTGAAGTGACCTCTTTTTTTCCCCATTGTTCTTTTGGTGTCTCCTCTAGTAACTAAGGGCTTCCCAGGTGGCTCAGTGGGTAAAAATCTGCCTGCAATGCAGGAGATGGTTCAATCCCTGGGTCAGGAAGATCTCCTGGAGAAGGGAATGGCTACCCACTCCAGTATTCTTGCCTGGAGAATCCCATGGACAGAGGAGCCTGGCGGGCTACAGTCCATGAGGTCACAAAGAGTCAGACACAACTGAGCATGCACCAATTGTAACTGAGTCTTAAGTGATAACTAAGTCTTTCATGAGTCTAGTGTCCTCTGAGTTTTCTTAACTGTTTCTATTGTTTTAACTACCATCTCTCGAGAAATATATTCTAATTAACTGCTCCAGTTGTGTATCTCTAGTAGACATAGTCTCATTTAGAAATGACATGCCTGGAGGGGTTTAGGGGGGGCAAAGTGGGTGAAGGGGGTCAAAAGGTACAAACTTCCAGTTATAAAATAAATAAGTCATAGGGATATAATGTACAGCATGGTGACTATAGTTAATAATACTGTATTGCATATTTGAAAGTTGCTAAGAGAGTAGATCTTAAAAGTTCTCATCACAAGAAAAAATTTTTTGTAGCTATGTATGGTGATGGATGTTAACTAGTTGTATTGTGGTCATTATTTCACAATGTATGCAAATATCAAATCATTTGTTGCACACTTGAAACTAATGTAATGTTATGTGTCAAATCTCAGTAAAAAATTTAAAAATGACTTGGCTAAAACATGACTCTGCATCAAAATTTCTCTAAAGCCTTTCCTATTTATTAGAAAGAAAGTCACACTATTTCCTTCTTTTAGTCTCAATATAGAAAAATCAGAAAGTACATAAAAGTAAAAGAATATAATAATCCCCAGAAATTCCCTGGCAGTCTAGTGGTTAGGACTCTGGGATTCCAGTGCTGAGGGCCCGTGTTAGATCCCTGGTGAGGGAACTAAGATTCCCACAAGCTGCATGGTGCGGCCAAAGTAAATAAATAAATAAAAGTAAAATAAAATTGAAAAAAAGAATAGAACCAACATAATCTCATACCTGAAAGAATAATCACTGTTAGTATCTTATTGTATAGTTTTCTTAACTATTTCTCTGTATGTGTATACGTGTGTGTGTGTGTGTGTGTTTATTGTGGGAGGGGTATCATAGTACCATTTTGTAATCTATCATGAGTATCTTTCCATTTCAACAGATAAAATCATGTATTATTTTTGAAAGAGTGTGGAGTATTCAGTTATATATTTACATATTTAACCAAATATCTGATGTTAGGATTTTATTTCCAGTTTACTGATATGACAAAGTGTGATTGTATGAATTTCCACTACTTGTGTCACACATATGACACACCCCACATGCTTGGTATAGTGGTTACTTGAACTTTCACAGGTCTCCTCAAAATGATTTTATTAATTTTGAGACCAGATCTTATATTTATTTGTGTCTCTCATAGAATTTAGCGTTGGCCTTTCATATGGGAAACGTTCAATAAATAGTTATTGAATGAATGGACAAATGAGGTGCACATCCCCAGGCAATCACTTACCTGCTTTCTACCACTCCAGGTTTGTTTTCATTTTCTAGAATTTTATATGAATTGAATCATATGGTATGTGCCCCTTTTTGTGTGGCATCTTTCACTTAGAATAATTATTTTGAGATCCATCCAGGTTGTTATGTATATCGTGTTGTAGCACGCTGGGGAGACAGACAACACTTGAGCACCACTTTCTGTAGAAGCGTGCCAATGAAACCTCTCCATCACACAGAATTTATTCTGAGCCTTTGGTGCATATGTCCCTGCCTGCTTGATCTCTCCTCTTGAGTATCTCAGGAACAAAGGTAACATGTCTCAAATGGACCTCCTTACGCAATACAGTCCCCCACCCCACCCCCTCAAAAAAAAAATACCCCTCCAAAATCTGGTTTCTTCAGTCTTTCTCAGCATAGTGAATGACATCATCTTTCATCTAGTTGAATGGGTCTTCCTAGTTGCTGGGTCATCCTCTTAAATATATTTCTGTTCTCTCCACCTTTTTTTTTTAGTCTCTTCTGCTACCACCCTATTCTAAGCTGCATCGCCACTTGTCTGCCTACTGCAGCTCTTCCTACCAGTCTCACTGCTTTTGCCTTTGCCCCTGTCCGACTCAGAGAAGTCATGCTGATTCTCAAACAGACATTGCTTCTTATCACTCTCACGCTTCAGAACGCTCAGTGGTATCCTTTGCACTCATCCTATAGTTCTATTTTTAGAACCCTTTGATTCCAAAGTGCCCAGGACATTTTTTACTTCTGACCCTCCCAATTTGAGCTCCTGTAAGAATGAAGTGCATAGAAGCTGTGTTGAGAAGCCAGCTCTGAAAAGTTTTGACAGAAGAGGGCAGGGTTAGAGTCGTCCCAGAGTCCTGCATGCAAGATAGAGTTCGTGTCGTTTATGGCTAATGTCATCCTTGATGTTAGAAAATCTGTTCAGCTTCTTTAGGTCCTTTCCTGGCTTTGAGCTCGATCTTGATCTCTCCTTGAAGCCCAGTGAAGAGCTCACTGCTCTAAGGGGATGAAACATGTTTGTTTCACTTAGAAAGTCCATATTTATTTCTATATTTAAACACACACACCACCAGACTAGGCTACTTGTCTAGGTTATTTTGTGAGCCACAGGGGAATAGAAACCTTCTTCCTTATTCTGTTTCTTAATTCACTCTTTGGAGTAAGTCAGGGGCTTAAGCAGGCCCCCTGTGGGCTCTCCTTAAATAACAGTTCCATTCAATAATGGACCAGAAGAGTGTTTGAAAGAAACGCAAATTGAGCAGAGAGGCTAAAAAAGGTGTCCTGATACTTTTCAGTTTGTTCTCTAATCAGAGTTAATGCAATCGAAACCCCTTAGTTTCACATCTATTAGGCACACAGCAAGCTGGCAAATGCTTCCTGAGGGACTAGGCCTCAGCTGTGGCTGGGTGCTCCGTGGCATGTGTGCACGTGTGTATGTGCGTGTCCATATCTGCCTGCATGGTCTCTGTCTTCTTGAATTTCCATAAATATATAATTAAATTCATCTTGTCAAACCACTAGGGGACTTGGTGGCAGAATTCTAAGATAACCTCCAAGATTCTTCCCCTCAGGTTTACACACCCTCTATATTCCCTTCCCCCTGAGTGTAGTTGAGATCTATGGATATGTTTGGTGACCACTCTGATAACTGTTGTTGTTTAGTTGATAAGTTGTGTCCAACTCTTTGTGACCCCATGGATTGTAGTCCGCCAGGCTCCTTTGTCCATGGGATTCTCCAGGCAAGAATACTAGAGTGGGTTGCTGTGCCTTTCTCCAGGGGATCTTCCCAACCCAGGGATTGAACTCATGTCTCCTGTGTCTCCTGCATTGGCAGGGCCACCAGGGAAGTCCCACTGTGATGATTAGGCTACTTTATATGAAAACAGTGAAGAGATTTTGAAGACGTAATTAAAGTCCCTTCTGGAGGAGAGAGAAGTTCTCCTGCTGAGCATGATGAAATGAACAGCCCTGTTGTAAGCTGACTATGGTGAGGGGCAGTCTCTAGAGCCTGGAGATGCCCAGGGTGTCAGCCCTACCACCCTGAGGAAATGAATCCAATTACCTGAATGAGCTGTAAAGAAGACTCTGAGCTCCACAGGTTAATGCAGCCTGGCTGACACCTTGATTTCAACTTTGTGAGACTCTGAGCATCAACCCCAGCTCTGCTCTGCTTAGACTTCTGACCCCCAGAAACTGAGATAATACATGTGTGTAGTTTGAGACCAGTACCAGGTTTGTGGCAATTTGTTATGCAGCAATTAACAGTTAACTAATACAGAGGATATCCAGCTGCCATTTCAATTTTTCACTGTTATATGGGCTTTTTTGTTACAGTAGACACAACAAAGTAGCACAGACTGGATGGCTTAAACAACAATAAGGAGAAATTTATTTTCTCACAGTTCTCATAGAGCCTGTGTGTCTGAGACTGAGGTGTCAACAGGTTTGGTTTCCTCTGAGGCTTCTTTCCTTGCCTTGCCGATGGCTGCCTTCCCACTATGTCCTTACATGGTCAGTGTGTACGCCTGTGTGTATCCTAATTTCCTCTCATAAGGACAACAGTCATGAGTAATTAGGGCCCACCCTAAAGATCTCATCTTAATTTGATTACCTATTTAAATAGTTTATCTCCAAATAACATTACATTCTGAGATACTTAAGATTCAACATATGAATTTGGGGGCCGGGGTACAGTTCAGCCCATAATGTGTACGTGCGTGCTCTGACTCTGCAACCCCAAGGACTATAGCCTGCCAGTCTCCTCTGTCCATGAGATTCTCCAGGTAAGAATACTGGAGTGGGTTGCCATTCCCTCCTCTAGGGGATCTTCCCAACCCAGGGATCGAACCCTCATCCCCTGCATTGCAGGCAGGTTCTTTACCACTGCTGAGCCACAGGGGAAGCCCTCAGCACACAATAGCCATCACCATTTTCAGCATTCTTTTCACCATTATTATTTTGTTTTCACTTGTTTTCTTATTTCTTGAACCTCTGTTACATCTCCCCATTCTTCAGAGTTTGTCCTATTTTATTACAAACTCTTTGTCTAATTCTTGACATTTTTGGCTACAGGGTAACTTGTGACATCTTTCATAATTACATCCCTAGCTTTTAGTGGCCAATCAGTCTAAGAAAAACATTGTCTTACATTTTATACATAATTTTTACAAGTTTACAAGGTACTTTCACATGACTTTTTTTTTTTTTTTTGAAACCTGGAACAATGCTATGAGGCAGATCAGTCCAATATCTTCATCACCCCATTCTAAATTCAGGAAGATGCACTCAAGAGAAATGGTGGTGTTAAGGTAACATAGCTCATGTCTTCTGACTCCAAATCAGGGTGCTCTGTCTGCTAGATTAACTATTCAAACCATTCTAACCCAAACAGCAACTAATTCCTATCAGATAAGTCTATTTGTAATCTATCTTATTCCTATCCTATTGTTCAAATGCAGATTCTATAACTGCCCCCATCCTTGCTATGTATCTGGAAGGTATTCTCATAGTGTGAATTGGGGAGGCTATGGCCACACGTGATTACCCTATTTTCCCATTATTTCTGTTTGAAAACGTATTGTAAAACTACCCCACTTAAACCTTTTTATGGCCGGGATGAAGCAGTATCTTGGATGTATTTCATTCTGCTGTATTTACTTGTTTATTTTTAACTTAATGCGCCAGATTTTTCATACACACTGAAATCAATTGCTTTAAACACATCGCATCAATGAGACTGTAAACTCTCCTAACAGGTGCTTTCTACCTAACAGGCATTTTGTGTGTAACATAGGTATACGGTGATAATTATTAAATAAGCATGGTGGAGAAACCAATGAATGCATGCATGCCTGTTAACAAAGATGCATTGTGTTGAATCCACTGACAGGCAGGTAAAAGAGAATATAAATTCCACGTGCATTTGGAGTTCTCTCTTTCTTTTTACCAGTATGGTAAAGTATAACAATGTGGTGATAGCTTTAGTTCTTGCCAGTTTTTGAGTAACTGATTATTTCAAAGTTACTTAAAACGCACTACTAGAATTTTAGTGGGGGGAATTTGAAATACCAACTCAGCAACGTTAAGCTCTCAGACACCTGGCTAGTTTACTGGTAGGCAAAGAGAAATATTAGAAAATATAAAGAACTACCGTCCCACACCCACCCCATCCCTTTCCTTAAAATACAGTGAGTGAACTGGTTGCTAACAGCACGCTCCCATTATTTTTCTGAGGAGAAGTCTGAAATTATAAGAAGAAAAGGCAAAGGAAGAAGTGTAAGAAGGTGGCCCCAGGCTATAACCGTCAAGAAGGCAAAGAATGAATAGAAGACCTGCAAGGGGGAAAAACAGGCTTGACTGGGGTTTTTGTTGGGGGCTTGGCTGGCAGAACTGGGGGGAGAGAGTCAAGACTGACTCAGAATAGCAGCTCTACCAGTTTGGGAAAGAGCGTGGCACAGCGGTTAAGAACCTGGGCGCTGGAATCACGCTGCTTGGGATCCTGGGCCCTGTTCTGCCCCTTACCAATTATGTAACCTTGGGCAAGTAATAATTTGACTTTGACACCTCAGTCTGGGCAGTTGTGAAATGGAGACAACACTACCTGTGGACCTTGCGGAGTAGGTGTGAGAGTTCAGTGCGTTCGTAATTCAGCGCTGGGTGCTTAGCAGACGCTGGGTAAAGTGTCGTATATGTTCTTCTTTCTTAATCGTCTGTACTTCCCGCGGGGGGAAAAGATGAAGCGCATCTGAAGAGGGATGAACAGTAGTTGCGTGACATCCCGGGTCAGGCTCCTTCTGAGGTGCGCGCCCCACCGAGGTGAAGCGGCGGGAGCGGACACCTTGCGCCCGGGCCCTCGGCGCCCACGAGGGGCCGCGACAAGCGCGGGCAGGAGGCTCGGGGCGGGGGCGCTCCTCCTGGCGGGCGCGCCGTGTCCCCGGATATTTGACAGTTTTCACCTCTTCTGTCTTGGGCCCCAGGGGCCGTGTGTGCTCTAAGCCGAGTGTCCTGGTTTCGGAGGCGTGGGGGCCACTGCGCGGCCCGCCCGCCTCCCGCCCCTCCTCGCCACGCAGCGGGCGGCCGCGGAGTTGCGCTCGGACCCTACACTGGGTCCTACCCCAGCTCCCCCGCCTCCCGCGCAGGCGCCGCCGGGGCCGCCCCCGCCGCCATGTTGCCCCCGCCGGCGCGCTCCCTCCCCCTCCCCTCCTCAGCTGGGCTCCCGCCCCCTCCCCCCTCCCCCTACTGCCCGCCCCCCGCCCCCCGCCCCCCCTACCGGTGAGGTCAGGCGGAGGCCCCGCCGCTGCGGCCGCAGCAGCGCCGCTCCTATTCCGGGGAACCCTGGGGACGGAGCGTTTCAAATCAGCGGAGCGGCGTTCGAGGTAGGGTCCGTGCTCTCCGCCTACCGGAGAGCGAGGCGAAGTGACCGGGGCGAGCGAGGGGGTGCGGAGGACTGGGGGCCGCTGCCTCGCCGCAGGACGGAGCCCCGGCTGCGCCGCGCGCGACTCGCTGGTCGGCCCTCGGAGCGCAGCGGCAGGCGGACGGGCGGCGGGACGCCGGGACGCGGCAAACAAGGTGAGGCAGAGTCCTGGCGTGGCAGCGGCTCCCTCGGCCGCCTTCGCGCTCCGGGGACCCGGCGGGGCCAGGCGGCGCGCGGTCTGGAGTTGCGACCTGCAGGCGGACAGGGGGTTACCTCCGTTCCTTGCACGCCCTCCCTCCGTCCCCACAACCCGTTTTCTCTCACTTGCGGGTGTACGCCCTCCTGCCCGCACCTCTCATCGCTCCCTCCCCGACTCGCTGGCTCCGCCCGTCGCCCGGTTTCTTGGAGGACCACTGCGCCTAGTTTTCCTTTCCTTCTTTGTTACCCCTCTAAGATCTCCTCCTCCGGGGCTGTCGCTGCCCTTGACGCTCTGGGGTCTCTCTGCCCGCCGCGGGCCCCGCTGTCTCTTGCCTTCCCACAGTTTCTGCTTTGTGGCTCCTAATCCATCCCTCCCTCCGAACCTTCTAACTTGGGAGGCTTCGCTGCTGGCTCCTGAGTCAGGAGCACCCTCCTCTCTTCCTCGAAGCTTTTAACTCTGCTTTGAGCGTCTTCATCTCTGAAAAGTCTCGGCTGCTTTGGATTAATCACAGTTCGCTAATGATTTTCTTGGAAGCTTCCAGTCTACTGTACGGTGTATTGAGAGTGATGGGAACGAGCCTTTAGTAAACATCATCTAAAGAACTGGCAAGTTTGTTTTTTCCCTAGTGTTCAGTAACTTAGTCCAAGAGCCACAAGCACTGAGAATGGATGTATGTATGTTTGTCTTTAATCCTAGCACATGGTCCTCCGTCTGATTCTTCCCACGCTGCCAAGCAGGCCGTAGAGAGAGACAGTGGGAGGGACCTTGATGCTTGGCTCCATTTCTCCTGCAAACTGGCGTGTTCAGCGTTTCGGTGTTGTCAGAGGACTAGTAGTTTGGGATAAAGTCACTCAAGTTAGCCTAAGCTGGCTACCAAACCCACTGAATTGGAACTGACAGACTCTAGGGTTTAAAAACTGACTCTGTTGGGAGGGTCCCTGGCTTTTTTTTTTTTTTTTTTAAGAAGCCACAATTTCTTACTGCAGATCACATATTTGTATGTACCCTCAAGAAGCAGAATTTAAAAACCATGTCAAAGGGACGACATTTCTGTTTGCTGAAGTCAGTTTCACACAGCACCAGCCTATCGCCTTCTCCCCGTGCTCCCATACTGAGGTTCGTTTACTCACTTCCATGCTCTAATTAGCTCGTGAAGAAAATTGAATGAAGAAGCTGGACGTGGAAGCAGATACAGTGAACTAGCACAGGCCGACCTTGGCGGCTGTGTTCCTGGAAATGGGCTGTATCCAGTGTTGAAGTTTGAAAACTGAGAAAAATGAAATAATCCATTAAGTAGTTATGGTTATGACATTTTATATTTAAAAATATTAGCTTCCTTGTCTGCATTTTTAAAATTAATCGCCTTACATTTAACAGTGATAGAATTGTTTACTTGATGTGTGACCAGGTGTTGTCATTGACACAGTGTGCACTAATTGGCAATCATCTCAGAAAAAACCAAGTTGTGAATGAAGGTGACAGCTAAATTTCACTGTCCTGGGAGCATTTTTTTTGGCCATGAGACAATGCATGTTGTTTCTGCTGCAACATCAAATGGTGTATCTTTAAAACAGATAAATAAGAGCCTCAAATTCCCAGTGCTTTTAATCTGCCATTTTTATAAGCACCTTTTAAGAAAGGGTGGTGTGACAGTATCAAGTTTATGGTGATGCTCTGAGGAAAGTGGTTTTCACAAGAATATTAAAGAATATTTATATTAAAGTTAATATAAATATTAACTGATCATCAGTTTAGTTATATGGCTTTCAGTTGATCTGTAATTTCCCTCATTCATTTGGTAAATTTCTGACTTCTCTTTAGTTCTTTTGAAAAATGGATATACTTGGGAAAGGGGATTTATACCAATAGGCCTACCCTTCTAAATCTGTAATTTTCTTGGCAACCCTTTCTGGAAAGATACACAAACTTGCCAACTGTTTCAAAGAAAAGAGTTTATATTACTATGTCATTTTTTTTTCCTTTTGTAATTATTACTGATACTAGGTCTAAGCTAAGATTGCCCTAATATGAACTATTTATGTTTGCCAGAAAAAAATAAAGGTGGATATGAGTTTGTCTTAGGCATTTTGCTCTGAATCTTTAGACTCTTACTCAAAATGTGTTTGATAACCCACCTGGTACATCCACGAGTTATCAAACTGGATATTTCCGATGTTAGTAAACATAATTGAACATAATTGCACTTTGCTGCTGAATTCTCTTTTTCATTTCTTTACATTTTAAATTACTTTTCTTCATGTAATTTGACTTACATTAGTGAAATGAGACTAACCAATTTTTTTAAATTGTTTGATTTTATTGATGTTTAATAAACTGCTACAATCTCCTTGAAGTATTTTCTTCTCTTAAATCCATTGGTTGGAACTGGAATATTTTTCTTGCCGTGAACTAGCACAACGACTTGTCAGGTATCCTCAGATCTCGGGAAAAAAATGTAGAAAGAATTTTGAAAAATGAACAACTCTAGAGAAAACATCTCAAAATTAGATGAAAAGGTTTTCTCAAGTTACTGACATTCATAGCAGTCAGCTCTTAAATATATTCTTCATTCATTTAATTTATTTTACAAAATCTGTTGGGAACCTTCTATTTGCCAGGCCCTGTGCTAGCCACAATGGTAAATTATAAGAGGTGTAATCCTTGATCTTCTGGAGTCTCACGGAGACTATATTCCACCAGAGAGTATGGACAGTAGGTAAGGAAACAAATGAAGATCCTTATAGACGGTGGTGAGAACAATGGTGGAAATACTATGAGATGGAGAACTGGGAAGGGCCTTTTTAGCAAGGGTGGTTTGGAAAGGCCACCCTTTCCAAAGGTGACCTTTGGACAAAGATGTGAAAGAAGAGAGATCGCTCTTACCTTGTCAGCTTACCTCATCAAGAGCTGAGAGAAAAGTAAGAGCCAAGACCTTGAGGCAGAAAAACAAACTTGAGATATTTGAAGAACAGAAAACAAGCCAGGGTGGATGGAACCTAGTGAGCTTTAAAGGAGTTAGGGAGCCTGGAAGGAGTCAGTAATAGGTAATGCAGGGCCTACAGAGTCAGAAATAATTTGATTCTCAAAAATAGCGGGAAACCATTGGAGAGTCTTTGTTACCTACTTTTCTGTGGAAGGTCAATGACTGAAAAAAAAATTAGTGCATGTAAATAAAATTTGTTTTGCAGAGGGTAAATAGAATATCTTAGCTACTCAATTGTTTAAGAGAATGAAAATCTCTGATATGTATAAAATAGGTAATTGACTTCTTTCTCTCTGCTTAGATAAGGGAGTAAGGGGATGGGAACTTCAAGGTGAGTAAGTTATGAAGCAATTGAGTTTGTACTGTCACATTGTCCACCAGAGCCCTGCGGTAAGTTGTCACCAGCCTCATTAAAGATCAGATCATCGTTCAACTTAAGAATTTGTTTGGGACTTCCCTGATGACTCAGTGGCTAAGACCCTGTGCTCCCAGTTCTGGAGGCCTGGGTTTGATCTCTGGTTAGGGAACTAGACCCCATATGCTGCAACTAAGACCCAGTGTTTGTGTGTGTGTGTGCGCGCGCACACACCCACGCTTAGTCATGTCCTACTCTTTGTGACCCCGAGGACTGTAGCCTGCCAGGCTCCTCTGTCCATAGAATTTTCTGGGCAAGGATACCAGAGTGGGTTGCCATTTCCTACTCCAAGAGCTCTTCCCAACCCAGGGATTGAACCCTTGCATCTCTACATTGGCAGGCGGATTCTTCACCACTGTGCCACCCGGGACACAGCCAAATAAAGAAATATAGTAAAATAAAGAATTGTAAATTTTTTTTTTCTCATGGAAATATACTTTGGAAGGTTGGAAATTTCATTTGCATGTGAAGAAATAACTTAGGTTTTAGCAATGGCCTTTGGGATTTTAAGAGGAGCTTGCCACTTTCCTTTAGCTGTTGTGAAGTAAGCCAGAAAGATAAAGACCAATACAGTATACTAATGTATGTATATGGAATTTAGAAAGATGGTAACGATAACCATATATGCAAAACAGAAAAAGAGACACAGATGTACAGAACAGAATTTTGGACTCTGTGGGAGAAGGCCTTCTCCAATGTTTTCAAATTGCCTACCTTTATTCTTTGAGAGATTAGAGTTTTCTCTATTCCTTGAGGATTAAATGAATTTACACTTGGTATTTATTTTGTTGCCCTGAGCTCTTGCTTGAAGGCAATCCAGCTTGGAGGTCTAATTGGCCCCAAATAAGAATGCAGATAGTCATTGACATTCCATAGGGATAAATCTGAATATTGTGAAGCAGAAACCTGCCAAATAACCTTCAGTGACTCCTGCAGGGTCAAATTCCAACTCCTCAACTTAACACTCAAGGATTCGCCATGATAGGACTGCTACTGCTGCTGCTGCTAAGTCGCTTCAGTCGTGTCTGACTCTGTGCGACCCCATAGACAGCAGCCCACCAGGCTCTGCTGTCCCTGGGATTCTCCAGGCAAGAGTACTGGAGTGGGTTGCCATTGCCTTCTCTACATGATAGGACATAGGCCTACTACCCCAATTGTCCTTCTTAGTCTCTTAACAAGAAATCCTCTGTTGGTTTAAATGGATTTTACCTAGTTTGGAACTTTTGTGCTTAGCCTTATTCTTGGCATGGAGTAGGTGCACAGTATCGGCCTTTTGAATGGATGCCATGCCATCAGCCATTTCAAAAGCCCTCTCTTTTCCTTTCTGTCCTTGCAAATCCCAATGCTAGTCAAGGAACAGTTCAAATTTTATATCCTATTACCCCTGACCCCGACCTGCTCTCCTCCTCTGGATGTGAACAGCAGTCCTACACACTTAACCATCATGCATGTCATAATCGTCTTTATTTGATGCTGGGCTATTTCCCCACTGGGCTCTGGCTGCATGAAGGCAACCTGCATGAACCTTGTCTGGTTCATGTGTCATCATCTCCGGAAGACCTGGCATGTGGTATATCCTCTATAAATAGTTGTTGAATAAGGAATAAATGCTGCTTTGTGCCGTTTTTCCTATTATTGTTTTAGATACTTGATTGTTTATCACTGTTTTAACTTATCACATGTTTGTCTGGTGCCATCAAGCAGTTTCTGAGAGAGGCCATAGATCATAGTTGTTAAGAGCACAACTGTGGAGCTTGGCTGTCTGGGTTCCAGTGCAGGCTAGGAGTCTTACTTGCTGGGGATTACTGTGTGAGTTAACCTCTCTATACCTAATAGTTTTCATCTGTAGAATACGAATAAGATAACTTCCTTCTTAGAGTACTTAGAAGGATTAAATGAGTTAGTTACATCTAAAATTTGTTACTTGCAATTTTTAATTAAAAGGGTGTGATGAAAATTTAATTTGATAAGTTAGGTGCCAAAACTCAGGTGGTGACAAAATTTGACTTAAACCGATGTGAGGGTATTTGATAGCTTTTATTCTATTTAATGTTAATATTTATTTGGTTTTGTTGTAGCACTAGTAATGTGTTTATGGGGCAGTGCCTCAGACCTTGCTGAGGTATTACATAATATATCATATATGCAGGTTGAAGTGAAAGTGAAAGTCGCTCAGTTGTGTCCGACTCTTTGCGACCCCATGGACTATATAGTCCATGGAATTCTCCTGGCCAGAATACTGGAGTGGGTAGCCTTTTCCTTCTCCAGGGATATGCAGGTTACTGCCTACCTAAAAGTCTGGACATTTTTGAATTTGGAAACACATGTGGCACCAAGGTTTTCAGATAAGGGATTGTATACCTTACACAAAAGTGCTTAAATCAAGGCCTTGCACGAAGTAAGTCATTGCTGTTGGTTGGGATTAGGGAGGTAAATATGCTGTTTTATCCTTCCCAATACCTCTCTCACAATGGTTACCATGTAAATATATGCTGATTTATTCATGCAACAACTCTGGATAGAAGGCCGGCTGTATGAGCCTCATTTTATCATAGGAAAACAGATATGGCTGGGTCACGTGATTGAAGGGAGCCAAGACCCCAGTCTTTCAATAGTCTTTCATCTAGTACCAGTAAAAGTATTTATTCTTTTGTTATTTAAAACAACGCATGCTTCTTTAGGGCGAGTCTTTTGAGGGGGGGTTAGTGGAAAGGATGCAGTTAAGAATCTAATATGATTAGACACTTATTCTGTGCAGTTGTTAAACATTTCTTGAACTCTTCATGTATATAGAAATCTGTATTAAAAGCCAGAGAAAGGTATGAAACAAATGAGGCATGGTTCCTGGTCTTCAGTAGTTGCAGCATCATGCATGGTTACACAGGAACACAGGTGTCCATTACAATCCCTTATTTTCCTCTGTAAGTTGGAAATCATTAAAATGTACAAAGGAAAACACAAGAGTCAGTGGAAAACTCGTTTTAGTATTCCCTAAATGGAACTGGTTTTTAGTTGCCCTAACTACTCCCTACTCCCTACAATATGATCTCTATATGACATCCTGGCAGCTTTTTCCTTCCACCTAAACTAAGCAAAATATGTTTTTTATTGTTCTCCTTTATCAATATTTGTAAATCATAATTGGTATATTTCCTTTGTCCTTTTTCTTTTGCGGATTTCAGAGTATAAAGTGTCTCAAAAGGTTTTTTCTGGAATGTTCTTAAATTTTGAAAACTAGTCCTCAAAGCCATTCTGCCTATTCATTAAACAACTGTCAATACTTAGGAAGTAACTTATATTCCTGGCAATGCACTTGTTCACACACATGGAATCTCTGTCCAGTGCTCTTTCCATCTATCTGGAGCACACTGGGTATACTGGATAAGCAGGGTGGTGACATGATAGTGTGTATGTAGTAGGAGCTACAAAATAAAGCAGCTGGTGTTTTCTTGGAGCATTTATTTATTTATTTAAAATATATTTTTTATTTATTTGGTTCTGCCAGGTCTTCCTTGGGGCATGTAGGATCTAGTTCCCTGATCAGGGATCAAACCCAGGTCCCCTGCATTGGGAGTGTGGAGTCTTAGCCACTGGACCACCAGGGAAGTCCCATTAGAGCATTTATTATACACAAAGATTTAGAAGAAATTCAAATACATTGTGCTTTAGAATGCAGTATTCATGATAAAAATTTTAAGGTAAAACCGAATACTTCAGAGAAAGGCTGCCTGTAAGGGTAGCTGTGATAACCCTGGGGTGACCCTTTGAAAAACACTGAGGTCACTCTGTGCCCTTTGAGTCTGTTCCTTTAGTCAAATACCCATACATTTTCATAGCCTTAAAATCCTGTGATAACCTACAGAAAAGGTAATTGTTGTTTAGTTGATCAGTCGTGTCCGACTCTTTTGTGACCCCGTGGACTGTAACCCACCAGGCTCCTCTGTCCATGTGATTTCCCAGGCAAGAATATTGGAGTGAGTTGCCATTTCCTTCTCCAGGGGAATCTTCCCAATCCAGGAATCAAACCCGCATCTCCTGCATTGGCAGGTGGATTCTTTACCAATGAGCCACCAGGGTACATCAGAAAAGGCAATAAACATCCATTTCTCTCCCTCCCCACCCCCCCATATTGTATAATTTCTTTTAGTTCAAGGAAACACTCTGGTTGTTTGAAAATGACCTAAATCTTAAAACGTGTCAGGTGCTAACTGAGGTCCTAATGTTGAGGGGTAGTAGCTATGATTGATAGTGAAGGGCCGGCCAAGGGACTCCTGTCTTCAGAAGAAAAGTGTTAGAATTGATGGGATTGAAGCTTTGCCCCATTCTGTGTACACTCGCCTGTGTCACTGATGGAAGTTCAGTTTTGCTAACTTTAAAGCTGCTTTCAGTGCTTCCCTGGTGGTGCAGTGGATAAGAATCTGCCTGCTAATGCAGGGGACACGGGTTCAATCCCTGGTCTGGGAAGATTCCACATGCCACAGAGCAACTAAGCACAACTACTGCGCCTGCGCTCTAGAGCTTGCACTCTGCAGCTACTGAACCCACGTGCTGCAGGTACCCAGTGCAACTAAATTTTTTTTTTAAAGCTGCTTTCGTTTGTAATACATTCACTGTACAAATGATATTGCCATTTGCTGGCTATTGAAATATTTAATAGTAGTGGGAAATTATCACGGCTTATGTGCTTTTGAGGTTGATAAAAGGTTCCTGGAGTTTGAGGTGGTTTTGAAAAGGGGCAGGCAGTGCATCAGAGGTGTGCCTGTTACAAAGCAGTGATTTGCTTTCCTCCAGATGAGAAAGATGGAGAGAAAAGCAAGTGAAGAAAGGGGGTGAACGTGAATGGAGTAAGTCTAAGAGTAATATCTTTCAGCTTGTTTTTATTATTGCTGTCCCACCCTTCTTAGTGCTATTGCATGACAATTCCCGTGGCCTGAACTTATAATGTGTTACTGCCAGAAGATCATAAGGACCTGGGTATAGAGGGGTGATTAAAGGAATGGTCCTTATAGTCTCTGCATGACATGCATTTATAGTCTTTTCAGGAGAAGAGAGTAAGAGAGTTGTAGTGCTTTGCTTCGTAGTCTCACTTATTTCTAAAGAATGCTTCATTTCAACCAAGTTTTCTGTCCCGCTCTTGTCTGTCTCTCAGTGGGAAGGCTGTAGAATTCAGTGGTTAAGATCTTTGGCCTGGGAATCTCAGGCTGGGATTCAAATCCCAACTCTGCCTTTTGTTGGCAGTGTAATCTGGGGCAGCTCTGTTTACCTTTCTGAGCCTTGTTTGCCTCCTCTATAAGCAACTTCATCTGTTGGTTGTAAGGATTAAGTGAGAGAGTGCATATAAAGTGCTGAGCCCAGTTCAAGCCACATAGTAGATATAGTTATGATTGTCTCTTTTAGTAGGTTGATAGCCTAACTGGTTAAAACTCTTGGAACTTTGACATTCCGTATGAACCAGAAATCTAAGGGAAAAGTTGCATCTTTCCTTGATACTGCCTTCATCCCAGCGAGAATGCTATTTTCTGAACATGATGCTTTTGAACTGTGGTGTTGGAGAAGACTCTTGAGAGTCCCTTGGACTGCAAGGAGATCCAACCAGTCCATCCTAAAGGAAATCAGTCCTGAATATTCATTGGAAGGACTGATGCTGAAGCTCCAATACTTTGGCCACCTGATTCGAAGAACTGACTCATTGGAAAAGACCCTGATGCTGGGAAAAGATTGAAGGCAGGTGAAGGGGACAACAGAGGATGAGATGGTTGGATGGCTCACTGACTCAATGGATATAAGTTTGAGTAGGTTCCTGGAGTTGGTGATGGACAGGGAAGCCTGGCATGCTGCAGTCCATGGGGTCACAAAGAGTCGGACACAACTGAGCAACTGAACTGAACTGAACTGAGACCATTTAGACGTAGCACTAGTTTTCTGGCAGATAAGAGAGTTTGTGGTAAATGCTTGGCTTATTATTTATTCAAAGATGACAACACTTTGAATGCGAGGAAAATGTCAGTTTTAAAATATGATTGACCCCATATATGCATAAATATGGGCTTCCCTGGAGGCTCAGACAGTAAAGAATCTGCCTGCAGTGCGGGAGACCTGGGTTTGATTCCTGGGTTGGGAAGATCCCCTGGAGGAGGACATGACAACCCACTCCAGTGTTCTTGCCTGGAGAATCCCTATGGATGGAGGAGCCTGGTGGGCTACAGTCCATGGGGTCCGCAAAGAGTCAGACATGACTGAGTGACTAAGCACAGCACATACATAAATACAATACTGTTGAGCTTAATAGGATTTACATTTTAATCTCCATTTTGAAGGGAAACAGAGGTACAGGAAAATGTGCACTGCAAGCAATGTTGTCTTTTAAACATGTAAACTTTTGTTCTGATAATCCGAGAGGTAATATATTTCCCTGATTTATCTCTGTTCCAGATTTCAAGCCCTCAAAGTAGAAAATATTGAAAGACTCATAGTAGTTCAACTACTGGGAAGAGGGTATTTTTGAATAATGTGTTCTATTGCTTTGGAGTTGTTATGGTTATCCTAAGCTTTTATAATAGTTACTCTAGCAACAAATCAAGTAATAACTTATTACCTTAAACTTTTAAAGTTTTTAAGTAATTAAGTTTTTAAACTTAAGCTTTTAAGTAATTAAGTATTACTTAAAGTTTTAAAGTAATAACTTATTACCTCAAATAACTTTTACCTTAAAAATGATAACAGTTCAATAGCAGTTTTGATAAGTGAATGTCTCAGTTTAAATTATTGAGAGCAGCTTCAGGTGTTGCAGAGTGGCTCTCATCTTTTGAGTTGGAAGTACCTGAAGGCAAGGTGCCTGCTCTTCCACCTTCCAGCATTCTCCTTTGGTTGCCGTGTCAGACACGTGAGGAGACAGATGTCTCTTGGGTAGTGGACTTGCTTATGGAATGCTGTAAGTGCACAGATGGGAAAGAACCAGGAAACTCATTGCTGTCTATTCACAGGGTTTTGTGTTGATAATCACAATAATGTACATTCAAGTGCTGAAAAGTGTAGCTCACCACACTAATGAGATATATTATTTATTACCAGCTTTACCTGCATTTATTACCAGCAGCAGCAGCATCAGGTTTGAACATGAAGATGTTCAAAAGTTCATTTCAAAAATTAGACTTACTCTACCCTCAGGGAGTGAGCTCAGTATTAAAGATAATGCCTTCCTTTATTTAGAGCATCTTTTTTTTGAAGCATGGTCAGTTTTCCTTATTTTATTTACTCCAGTGGATGTATTTACTCTGCTAAGTGATTTGGCAGAAGGTCACGTTGTCTAAGAGGGATCTAGGAGCAGAATGTAGGGCCCTTGGTTGTAACTTAGTGCTTTTCCAGTAATGATATAGAAAACTAAAGGATCCTTTCATATCTCTAGTCTTTCAATTGACAGGGTGAACCAAAACTTCAGCAGTGGAGATGCCAACCATTATTCTAGGTCTGCACATGTACTGGCACAATCTGACATTTATCAAAACGAGTTTTGTATTTATTATGAAATTTTCTAAGTGTGTTTGGTGTCATACAGGTGTGATGTTTAAACATTCTGAGGAAGCAATCGTGGAGTAATTATATGTAAAGCATTCTGTTAGGAGGGAGAAAATGTATCCACTACCCTAGTGATTGAGTTCCCCTGGTGGCTCAGACGGTAAAGCATCTGTCTGCAATGCAGGAGACCCGAGTTCGATCCCCTGGGTTGGGAAGATCCCCTGGAGAAGGAAATGGCAACCCACTCCAGTATTCTTGTCTGGAGAATCCCATGGACAGAGGAGCCTGGCGGGCTGCAGTCTGTGGGGTTGCAAAGAGTCGGACACAGCTGAGTGACTTTACCACTTTACCCTAGCAAAGGCAACAGACAACATGCAGCAACCTGATACCAGCCAATACTATTAATAATACTAATGCCAGTCAATAATAATTTATAGTGGTATTACAATACTGTGAGTATGGCACCACTGTAAGTGCAGTGTATACACTGACACATTGAAACCACAGAATGCAGACGGGCTATTATTATCCCCATTTTACGGTTGAGAAAACTGAGGCAGAGAGAAGTTAGATAGCAATCCCAGGGTTACATACCTAATCAGTAAAACTAGTAGCATTAAAATCCATGTAGTCTAGTTTTAGAGTCTGTGCTTTTGAACCACAGCCTTTTCTTTTATTCTCTCTCTCTGACAGGAGCATTATATAAGAGTATGATAGCTAAATAAGGCATATTAGAAGACATTCTGCAGAAATCTAGAGGTGTGTTCAGAGTTGGGTATTAAAGTTCCAAGGCATTTTAAGTAAGATACTTTTGAAGAGGATTTTACTGAAAAATAAGGAAAGTGTTCTGACATTTTAATACCCAAAGCATTGTACCTGTATATTGCATGTGCGTGTGTGTATGTGTGTGCAGGTGTATGTGAGTTTATATACATGTTTATTTGAAGTGGGAAAAAATTTGAGGGTAAATCTAATTCAGAATCCTTTATATTGGCAGCCCTTTTTATGTTTTTATGTGCAACATTTTGCACCACAAACATGTTTTTAAAAATAGGGAACAACTTTATTGAGCTCTAATTCAACTACCATACAGTTCACCCATTAAAAATGTACAATTCAGTGGTTTTTAGTATATTCACAGATTGTGCAACCATCACCACAGTCAGTTTTAGAATACTTTCATCACCCCCAAAAGAGAAATCTGTGCTTTGAAACAAATGTGGCCACGAAGGGGCTGGAGGTAGTGTGCCTGTTGGCACTTCTGCTTTCCCATCAAAATGGTCTAGAGCTGTGCTCAGCATAACACAGATCTGCTGCTGTTTTGTGTTGTCTAGCTCCAAATTGCTAGAGGATGCCTTGTTTTCATTTCATTTTGATCAGTGACTGATCTCTCAAAGGATTCTGTATTTATCTGATTTGGCATTCTCAGCCCAAATTGATGATATAAATCTGCTCATTATGTATTTATCACAAATGTACTTGGTATTAGTACTACATAACTAAGCCAGATTTTTATTTACAAATAAAGCTGCTAAACTCGCTCATGTGAATAACTCCTCCCTTGTCTGTGTGCTTTTTAAAAAAAATTTATTTTAATTGGAGGCTAATTACTTTACAGTATTGTAGTGATTTTTGCCATACATTGACATGAATCAGCCATGGATGTACATGTGTCCCCATCCTGAACCCCCCTCCCACCCTATCTGTGTGTGCTTTTATAATGGGCCGGAGCCAGGGATGCCTAAGAAATTTTATGTGTATACACTGGCATTTAAAAAAATATTTCCAAAAGTTACGCCTGACATAGATGGTGGAGATAAAAGCAACAGGTTTGTTGGTTTTTGCTAGAGTATAGTACTGGGGTGACGTGTTATAGAAAAGTTCTTATAAAATATATTGCCTGGGAATTCCCTGATGATCCAGTGGGTAGGACTACACTTCCACTGCCTTGGGCCAGGGTTTGATCCCTGGTCAGGGAACTAAGGTCCTGCAAGCTGTGCAAAACAGCCAAAAAAATAAAAATAAAAGAATAATAAAATACATTGCATATTATATATGGATATTGTGAAATAGTTGGAATATTTTGAAAAAATCTAAAATGATTTTTCAGCCACTCAGACTTCACCAAAATATAGTCAGTTGTTATAGTCAAGTACTATGTTTCTGTCTAGTGCATGCTCAGTCACTTCAGTCTTGTCCAACTCTTTGTGACCCTATGGACTGTAGCCCACCAGGCTCCTTTGTCCATAGGATTCTCCAGGCAAGAATACTGGAGTGGGTTGCCATTTCCTGCTCCAGGGGATCTTCCTGACCCAGGGATCGAACCCGAGTCTCCTGTGTCTCCTGTATTGCAGGTGGATTCTTTACCTGCTGAGCCACTGGGAAAGCTCCTTTCTAGTGGGAGTTATTAAACCAAATATCTGTGAGCGTAGTGTGGGAGGGAGGGGCTGTTCCCAGTTCATTATAGTAATAGGGTAGAGTCAGTGTTACCTTTCAGGCTGAAGAATAGCTGTATATTTTTTATTATTAAAAATAATCTGTGGACATAATCAGATGTCTTGAAGAGCATAGGTGTCTTTTAAAATGAGTTAATCTTGGATTCATCTTTGCTACTTTTTCTTTCAGAACAGTTTTGAAATGTCTTTTAAAACTTTTTTCGTATTTTTCTATGCTTATTATGTATCTGAGTTGAATTTTTTTTAAATGTTTATTTTTCATTCAGCTGCGCTGGGTCTTAGTTGTGGCATGTGAACTCTTAGTTGCTGCATGTGGGATCTAGTTCCCTGACCAGGAATTGAACCCAGGCCCCTGCATTGGGAGCATGGAGTCTTAGCCACTGGACCACCAGGGAAGTCCCGAGTTGAATTTCTGTTCAGGGCTCCAAGTAGCTTCACTTGAGGCTAAAGTGCCTTGGTTCACTCAAAATGGCTTACTATGAACCTGAAGTATATTTTTCATTGCTGTGCATGGATCTCTGCTCTTTATGCATGGCAGCAGTGGGTGATCTTATTGCTAGTGCATAGGAGAGAATCAGACAGGATGACACTGCTGTCCCTGGAAGAACACCTAAGTGCACCTTTATGATAACTAGGTAGAAGCATATCTTCATCACAGAGATTAATAGGGATCAAGGAATCAGGTACTGTGAAATTAAAATGTTCAGTTTAGGAATTTTGATTTAGGAAACTTGGTATCTTTTTCATTACTATTTTTATTATTATGCTATTAGGATACTGAGCTATGTGGAAAGGGGTTAGAAACCTGATTGTTTAAGGCAAGCCAGATTGGTCTGCTTTGAGAGTCATTTTGAATGAGAAAGTATCACACCATTTAGAAAAGAGGATCTAGAGTAATGTGCAAATTGAGTTTTCTTTAACTGGAGATGTCATTCATTGATTTTAAGAAATGAACCCATTACAGTGTATTGCAAAAACTATTACTTGACAATAGTGTGATTTTCTGCTTAACTTAGTGCCAAAAATGGTTTAGACTCTTAAACGATTTAGAGTGGCTCTAAGTACAGGTTATTTCCATCTACCTGTTTTGAAGATGAATCTGCTTTATTTGCAAATAGGGGAGACTCAATGACTCTAATTAGCCTTAGTATGTAGGGCAGCATCATATCTGATGAGAAGAAATGAGACATTTCATATCAATTCATTCAAGAAAAATTAGTGAAGTACCTTCAGACCCACATCTTGGGGATGTAGTGGTGAACAAGGCCAAGTTCCGTCTTCATTCTCAGAGGCAATCACAGTATCCTATTTGCTGTCTTTGTTCTCCTCAAGAGCTGTGGAAACACCTGGGGTGGGGGTGTGCATGCACTTAGTCATGTCTGACTCTTTGCAACCCCATGGACTGTAGCCTACCAGGCTCCTCTGTCCATGGGATTCTCAGGCAAGAGTACTGGAGTGAGTTGCCATTTCCTTCTCCTGGGGATCTTCCCGACTCAGGGATTGAACTTGCGTCTCTTGTGCCTCCAGCATTGGCAGGCGGATTCTTTTCCACTGAGCCACCTGGGAAGCCCTCTTGATACTCTTTGATGGGAGTCAGTCATAACTACAATGAGGAAGAGGAAAACTAGCCTCCAGCTCCATCAGGCTGAAGTGCTTCCTTTAGTTATAAATCCTTGTTCTTTCTTTGTATGCCCAAAGTAGCTCCTAGGTTGTTAACTGTATCCCTTTCCAGTGACTCAAATGAAAATTATAAAATTACAGTTGTGACCATGATCATTTAGCATTCAATTGGAGAAATATATTTAGTGGCAATACGAGCTGCCAAAGGACGTGTATAGGAATAGCTAGCTTCCGTGACATGATTTGAAGGGCACCTAGTGGTTGTTTTTAAAATGTGACTTCTTTGCAAAAGTAACTGAGATTTCCACTATTTGGTTAGATCTATGGCTTCTAAGGGCTTCCCAGGTGGTGCTAGTGCTAAAGAACCTGCCTGCCAATGCAGGAGACATTAAGAGATGCGGCTTCGGTCCCTGGGTTACCATGAGCCTATGGCTCCACTATTGAAACCACGTTATTTAGGTGATTTATGTTGATAACTCATTTTGCCTTCTGTTCACATATACTACTTTAAGTTGTTTTAGCACAGTTACATTCTGATAACCTATACACTCTCACTTAAACTTGAAAGATGTGAATTATAGAACTCCTTTTTAAATTCAGTCTGGTGTTACTGGTATGTATGTACAGTTCTTAAGTCTGTTAGATCCAATTTTTAAATTTATTTTTTTATTGACGTATAGTTGACAATATAGTTGACAAAACAACATCTTGTTAGTTCCTGGTATAGAGCTAAGTGATTCAGACATATAGATATAGATACATATGGACTTCCTGGTAGCTCAGTCAGTAAAGAATCTGCTTGCAATGCAGGAGACTGGGGTTTGATCCCTGGGTCGGGAAGATCCCCTGAAGAAGGAAATGGCAACCCACTCCAGTATTCTTGCCTGGAAAATCCCATGGACAGAGGAGTCTGGCGGGCTACAGTCCATGGGGTCGCAAGAGTCAGACATGACTTAGTGACTAAACCACCACCACCACCACTATATATATATGTCATTAGACCCAATTTTGAATTTCACTGTGTATTCATGTGGATACAAGTTAAGCTGCTGTAACGGATGCCCCCCACCCCACCCCCCCGCCATCCAGTGCCTTTAACGAAATATTTCTTTCTCACATATCAGTCCAGGTAGGCAATTCAGGGTCAGATGGTGGTTGCTCAATTACCATGTACTCAGGCTCCTTCTGTTTTCTTGCTCTGCCACCTTAGTAAGCAGCTTCCATCTGGTGATCCTAGATGGCTACTGTAACTCACTATTACATCCTCATTCCAACTGATGGGCTGGGAAAAGGGGCAGGAGAAAGGAGACTCCTTACATGTAAGGATATAACATAGCAGTTTCCTACAGCACTTCCATAAATATCCCATTGGCTAGCCCTTAGTCATGTGGTGTCACCTAGCTGCAAAGGAGTCTGGAAAATGTGGTCCTTAGCTATGTGGCCATGTGCCCAGCTAAAATTATTATTACTGTATAAGAAGAGAAGCATAGATATTGGGGGATAACCAACAGTCTGCTGTACACTGTTTCAAACTTGAATCTTTGGTCAATTTCATGACTTATCTGGGGATATTATTTCTGTAACATTGGATATTCATTTTCTTAAGGATAAAAATCCAAACTTGTCAGTGTGACATGCAAGCCCATCTTGATTTTGACTTTTGCTAGTCCCTCTAGCTACTCTTTCACCCTTCCTAACCTAAAGTTGCATTTTAAATTGCACACCCTCCAACTTGCCATGTTCTCTTATCCCCACACTTTTGTACTTGGTGTTCTCCCTGAAATGCTGACTGCTTGTTTCTATCAGGGTTCATTTTCGTTGTTGCCTGTCCTGGGAACATTTCCTTGAGCCTCCTCTACCTAATAGCCACTGCTAGCTGTTTTTCTATATATTTCTGTAGTATTAGCTGTGTCTCCCTTTAGCAATCTTTATTATAAATAGTGCTGTGTCTCTGTGTCTCTCACTGGATTGCAAGTTCCTTGAGGGTAGGGGCCAGGTCTGTCATCTCCATGTCAGGGCATGATACCTGGCCCTGATGTTTAATTAATGTTGGTTGAATGAGAAAATGACTCAAATATTTAGCTTACTAATTATGGCTACTTGATTAAGCTGGAAGCTCTTCCTAATTACCATCTGGAAATTGCAATATTTAGAATATTTTCCAGTAGCTGTAACTGGGTAATTTTATAATAAGCATCGATAAAGTCAAACACCTCAAAATATTTAGCACATGACTACAATATACACAGTATAAGAGGAGCAAGAAGAAGATGTATGAAATTTTAAACCCAGAATGACCCCTGGAGATCATTTAATCCAACCCTTCTAATTTTAAAAAGATATATAATCTAATGGAGAAGTTGATGTTAAATTACTTGATCAAGAGCCTCTGTTTTCAAGGAGCTTGCAGTGTCATTGGATAGGTGATATTATAGACATGTAAAAGGGAATTGAGAAACAAGTGCTGACAAAGAAGTAGACACGGTGGGGCTAATCAAGATAGGTTCAGGGCTTCTCTGGTAGCTCAATGGTAAAGAATCTTCCTGCCAAGAATCCACCTGCCAATACAGGAGACACGGGTTCAATCCCTAGTCCAGGAAGATCCCACATGCCTTGGAGCAGCTAAGCCCATGTGCCACAACTATTGAGCCTGTGCTCTAGAGTCCGGGAACCAATTACTGAAGCCCGCACTCTAGAGCCCATGCTCCACAACAAGAGAAGCCGCCACAATGAGAAGCCCACACACTGCAATGAAGAGTAGCCCCCACTCGCTGCAACTAGAGAGATGTCCCAGCACAGCACCCCCACCTAGAAAAAAAGAAAAGGTAGACTCAATCAAGGACTTAAGCTTTGACATGAGCCTTGATGGTTTTGCTATGAGAAGACATTCCAGGTGCAGGGAATATACAAGTAACAGTTCAAAAAGTAAGGATGTACACATGACGGTTGGGATCTGTTCAGTTGAGTGATGTTTAGTAGTAAGAGAAGGCAGAAAAATAGAACTAGAAAAATAGACTTGAATACCAGGCTGCAGAGGCAAACCACTAGCAGTTTTTGAGTAGGTGAGTGGTATTATGGAAAAGATTTTTGCATGTTTTATTTCACTGATAGATGGACTGGATTGCAGGCCAAAATGGGTCATGAAACTGGCATGTTGTCTAATATGCCAACTAAAAAATACAAACTTGATGGATTCTAAAGTTTTAGCTCAAAGGTGAAAACATGATACACCATAGATTCCAGTGATAATTAACATAACAATGTCAGCATTTTTCTTAATGGAAAAAGTAAGCCCAAGCAACAAGACTGTAATATTAGTAATGTGCATGTATTAGTCATGACATACTGTAGATAATTGTATAAACTCTCATGTTACGCCAATACACTGTAAAAATCCCTGAAGTAACTGAGAACATGGTAGCAGCTGCTGCATTGGACCTCGCTATTTTGCCAGTTAGGCAAAAAACAAAACAAAACAGAAGCATGAGGTGACATGAACCCTCTCAATGCATTTGGGAGCCATTTTGTTCAAAAATAGTTTTTTATGAAGCTAAAATGGAATGTTGTATTTTGATATAAAACATGAGCAAAGAGAGAATAGTAAGCAGAGATCTACACTAAATAAAACATTATCTAAACATAAGAAACATTTATATCATCAAGGATGAATATATTGGGTTGGCCAAAAGTTTGGGTTTTTCATACCATCTTATGGAAAACAACAAATGAACATTTTGGCTAACCCAATATTTCTTTAAGGGCAATAAAGAATATGGAGGGATATGGAAGCCTTTAATTTAGGGTTTTGAAAGTCTCTAAGTTTACAGCTTCAGAAACATATATTGAATACTTGTTTTTTAAGGACCTATATGATTATTATTATTATTATCATTTATATTATTAGCTTATATTATTATCATTTATCTTTCTCTTAAGAATTGCAGGGACATTTCCAGTTAAATGAAGTTTCACTTAAATTGTATTGATTCGAGCCTGGTATATTTGTGAAACATTTTAGGATGTTTACCCCAAAAACATTGTTTCAGATGGTGTACAATTAAATGTGTCAATGTCTTTTCTGTAATATTTTTGTACTTCAGCATAATTAAAAGTTACTGTTATGTTGGCTTTTGAAAATTCAAGACATTTCAACAAAAAAAGTATAATTTTTCTATGAAATTTTTTTTTTACTGTCTTAAAACATTGGTAATTTTTAGCCTATCATAAACTTCTTATGCCTGTGTAAAATCTATTACATAACATAGTACTTGAACATTGTGGACTTAGAGAGTTATAGTATGGTACTGGTTAAGACTGTTAAGGCTCTAAGCCTGGCTTAAAGTCAGACTCTGCCACTTGCTATTTGTGTGTAATTGAGCAAGTTACTTAATTTCATTGAGTCATGGTTGCCTCATCTCAAATGGAGAAACAAGGGATTTTATAGGAATTAAATAAAATAACGTATGTGAGTATTTAGCACTATACCTTAGTATATTGTAAGATTCAATGAATGCTGAGTGTTGTTATTTT
This sequence comes from Odocoileus virginianus, assembly GCF_023699985.2. NCBI lineage: Eukaryota > Metazoa > Chordata > Mammalia > Artiodactyla > Cervidae > Odocoileus > Odocoileus virginianus. Next base: position 10,598,369 of record NW_027224263.1, on the reverse strand, counting down.
ATATAGTTTCATTTGATTTTCAGAACAGCTTTGGCTGTTAGTTTCAATAAATTTTTCCAGCTATTTTATTTAAAGCAAACCTCTCTAGAAAAAGAAATATCAAAAGAGTGAGATAGATGACAATATCAATAATTTAAAAGGGCTTCTCTGGTGGCTCAGATGGTAAAGAGTCTGCCTGCAAAGCAGGAGACTCAAGTTTGATCCCTGGGTCAGGAAGATACCCTGGAGAAGGGAATGGCAACCCACTCCAGTATTCTTGCCTAGAAAATCTCATGGACAGAGGAGCCTGGTGGTCTATAGTCCATGGGGTCACAAAGAGTCAGACACAACAGAGCTAGTAACACTTTCAATTATCTTCAAGTAATAGGGGATGTTTTCAGCAGGTAAATTACTTGTTATTGTTGTCAATTATTTGGACAAATAATTAAAGAAAATGACAAAAAAACCCGCCATCAGACTATGAATGACTTTGCCTTTGACTCTCATTGATAGAATTTATTTTCAGTTACCTCAGTTTTAGGAAATAGCTTGGTTTTGACAAGACTTTTAAAAAACTTTGAAATAATTGCATATTTGAAGGAACTTGTAAATATAGTACAGAGAGGCATCATGTACCCTTCACTCAGTTTTCCCCAGTGTAACTATAGAACATTATCAAAGCCCAGAAAGTGACATTGATACGACTGTACCATTTATCAGCATTGATAGTTCTACACCATTTATCACATAGAGTCATGTAACTACCTCCATATCAAGATACAGAACTGTTCCATTACCACAAACATAAACTGGACAACTCAAGTGAATGAAGGAAAGAAAATCTGTTGTATTTAATCCATATTTTTCTTACCACGTTTATTTTTCCTTTCTCATGTAAAATTCTTTCTTTTATCATTTCCTTTCGGTTTAGAGGCCTTTCTTTTGCCATTCTTTTAAAGTAGGTCTGCTGGCAACCAATTCTTAGTTTTCCTCATCTGAGAATGTCTTGATTTCCCCTTCATTCCTGAAGGTATTTTCACTGGATATAGGAGTCTGGGTTAACAGTTCCTTCTTTCAGTACTTGAAAAATCTTGTGTGTCTCTTCCTTATGGCCGCCATTGTTTCTGATGAAAAATCTGCTGTCATATGAGTTGTTTTCCCCTGTCAGTAAGGTGTCATTTCTCTCTCTCTCTCTCTCTCTCTCTGATTTCTTCCTTTGTCAAAAGTTTGACTATCATGTATGTTAGATTAAATTTCTTCAGATTTATCCTCTTTTGGATTCACACAGTTTCTTGAAGCTATAGGTTTATTTCTTTTGCCAAATTTAGGAAGTTCTTGGCCATTATTTCTTTGAGTATGTCTTTAGTCACACCCCTTTTCTCTCTCCTTCTGGGACCCTGAGGGCATGAATGTTAGATCTTTTGTTATCATCCCTGAAGTCCCTGGTGCATTTTTTAGTGTCTTTCCCTATTGTTCAGGTTGGGTATTGTTCCATCTTTGACTTCTCTGATTGTTTCCTCTGTCCTTTCTATTCTGCTATCTGAGCTTGTATGTTGAGTATTTTTTTTTTTCAGTTATTGTATTTTTCAGTTTTAAAAGTTCCACTTGTTTCTTTATATCTTCTATTTCTTTACTGAGTCTGTATATGTCTTTACTGGGCTGTCTATATTTTTTTATTTGTTTCAAGCATGTTCATAATTGCTTCTTTCAGGATTTTTATGATGCCTATTTTAAAGTCTTTGTCAAATAAGTTTAACATCTCTGTCATCTTGATTATGACTTCTTTTGATTCCTTTGTCATATACCTTGAACTTTTTCTGATTGTTGCTATGACAAGTGATTTTTTTGATGGAGACCCTGACATTTTGGGCATTATGTAATGAGATTGTCCATCTTACTGAAACTTATAATTTTAGCTGTCTTCTGACTCCACTCTCTGCCTCATTACTTCCTGATGGGTCTAGTCGGCCACATTGCCCAATTGATCTCTGTTGACACTTGAGGGGGTGTTTCCTCATTACTGATAGGTAAGGGTGGGAGTACTGGTTCCCCATTAGGCCTCCAGTGCTACCTTGCTGACTGAGAGGATAGGAGTGCCTTGGTACTGCTTCCTACATGGCCTCCACTGATACCATGAAGGGGGATGGCCACATCACCACCAGGCAGTGGTGAAAGTCCTTCTCTGACACCTCCCTAGCCGGGAGGGAGGAGTGTGCCTCTTTACATCCTCATGAGGGTGCAAGTTTAGCCTCTCTTAAGCCTTTGGTGACATGGATATGTTTTCTGTGGCGTTTAGGTGAAATAATGTGGTTATTGTCTAAAAGTGTTCTGTCCTACAGAGCTGCCCCCTTCCTGATCCCTTGCCTAGAGAGAACAGGCCTGTTTTAGGATATTTTTTTAATTCTCTGAGCTTACTGTCATATCTAGGTTGCCAGCCTCTTCAGCTTCACATCTGGAATATATGAGGCCCAAAGAAAATCCAGGGAACTTACCACTGTGTTGTTATTTTGGTCCTGAGATCCCTAGCCAGTTTGCCTCTTTTTTCAACTTTCCAGAGTTTTCTTATACTTGTTTTATATATTAATATGATGTCCTTGGTTTTTAGCTATACTTTGTAGAAAAAATAGGGAAAAGCACATGTACTTTATCATAACAGCAGCAGATGTTTGACTTATTTTGGCCTTTCTAAATTCTTCTTAGTTATTAAGGTTTAATTACATCTCAAAACTTGAAACTGGAGACTTAATACAGCATAGAATTTGGAGGCTTTTTTAATACCACGTAGCTACTTTGGCAGTAATATTCTATAAAGGTGCCTTTATATAGGCAACACCTCTTTGGTTTACAAGGGAGAATGTTAACTCTAAGGAATGTGTACCACACAGACAAGAGTCTGTTTTCCCTTTTAAGAATTTATGTTAAAACAATCAACTTGTTTGAGATAAGGACAATAAAAGTGGAAGGATGTATAAATGACACAGATTTCACAGAGAATAAAATCTTAGCGTCAGGATGTGGGACTCAGTATTACATTGAATTAAGTAATGTGATTCTAATGCTTAAGTAATGATTAAACTTGCATGTTATTACAGCATCAGTTAACTTGCAAGCACATAACTCTCGTTAAAATCCTTTGGAGACATAATATTGGCACACATTATTGTTTTACATGCCTTGAAACAATAAATATAGATTGGATTGATTCAAAGACTTTGTGCTTTAACAATAAATTTCTTCAGTTCTTTAGTGTCTTACAGTGATTGTACTTTATCTTTTCTGTGGTATTCCTCTGAAGGCAGCTAGAGAGCATGCCTTCCAAATAATAGCAGGAGCAAAGCTTCTCTTCCTCCTCAGTTGGAGTCCACTGATACCACTGATAAAGGTATAGACAGGTCCACTGGGGCCACACAGATAAAATTTTACTTTGGAGAGTAAAATATTCAGAGCTGCTGTTGTTGTTTAGTCGCTAAGTTGTGTTTGACTCTTTTGAGACCCTACAGACTGCAGCCTGCCAGGCTCCTTTGTCCACGGGATTTCCCAGGCAAGAATATTGGAGTGGGTTACCATTTCCTTCTCCAGGGGATCTTCCCAACCCAGGGGTCAAACCCTGTCTCCTGCTTGGTAGGCAGATTCTTCACCACTGAGCCACCTGGGAAATCCCATTAACTGTCATGTCTTACAGTGAAAAGAAAAATGAGGTCTATCATTGTGGAGTAACATTCTCATTATGTTGGGATTATACTGTATTACATTGGGATTCCACCTAATCTGTATATCATCACAGGTACATATAGGACTAGCACATTTTAGTACATGCCTCATAGAGTGGAGGAATTGAAACAGAAGGCCAGAGTTAGCCCAGATTAGGGCTGGAGATTTACCACTATCACATGAATGTGTTTTCATTTACTTTCTGCTGCTGCTAAGTCACTTCAGTCGTGTCCGACTCTGTGCGACCCCATAGATGGCAGCCCACCAGGCTCCCCCGTCCCTGGGATTCTCCAGGCAAGAACACTGGAGTGGGTTGCCATTTCCTTCTCCAATGCATGAAAGTGAAAAGTGAAAGTGAAGTCGCTCAGTTGTGTCTGACTCTTAGCGACCCCATGGACCTGCAGCCTACCAGGCTCCTCCATCCATGGGATTTTCCAGGCAAGAGGACTGGAGTGGGGTGCCATTGCCTTCTCTATCATTTACTTTCTAGTAGTGGTCAGTACAGTATTATTCCATGTTCCTTCTCAATGTTTTAGGTGCTTCCAACTCTTTATTATTAGAGTAATGCATATATATGGCAAAACACTTAAAAAACAAAAGATATCCCTGATAAACAACAAAGCCCTAGTAGCGCAGACAGTAAAGAATCTGCCTGCAATGCAGGAGACCCAGGTTCAATCCCTGGATCGGGAAGATCCCCTGGAGAAAGAAATGGCAACCCACTCCAGTATTCTTGCCTAGAGAATTCCATGGATAGACCATGGGGTCTCAAAGAGTCTGACATGATTGCGCAAGTAACACACACACACTGTATAGCACAGGAAACTACATACAATATCCTGTGAGAAGCTATAATGGAAAAGAATAAGAAAAATAATGTATATATATATGTATAACTGAATTAGTTGGCTAGACAGCAGAAATTAACACTGTAAATCAGCTGTACTTCAATTAGAAAAAAATCCAAAACCAAAAGATATCTTTGGGAAATGAATCTTCTTTCCTCCGTGAAGTCAATGTTAGTTTTTTTTCTTTTGGGCTGTAAGTTTATAAATGTTTTCTATGCATATAAAAATGTGTATGCCCTCTTTTAAATACAAAAGGGAGCAAATGATACAAACCACTCTATCCTGCTTTTTTTTTAGACTTCGTGCATATTTATAGATCTTTCCGTATCAGGACATAAATACCTACCTCATATAACTTAAAAATTGAGATAAAATTCACATACCATGAAATTCAGCCTTTTCAAGTGTACAATACTGTGATTTTTGTTGTATGCTCCCAAAGTTATGCAACTATTATCACTAATTCCATAACATTTTCATCTCCCTCTCTTCCTGACAATCACTAATCTGCTTTCTGTCTTTGGATTTGCTTATTTTGGACATTTCCTTTAAATGGTATCATATCGTAGGTGGCCTGTTGTGTCTGACTTCTCTCACTTAGCACAAGTTTTTTCAAGGTTCCTTTCTGTTATATAATGGACTTAACTTCTTCTCTGACTAATAGTCCATTGTATGGATATATATATTCAGAAAACAAAGATCATGGCATCCAGTCCCATCACTTCATGGCAAATAGATGGAGAAACAGTGGAAACAGTGGCAGACTTTATTTTTTTGGACTCCAAAATCACTGCAGATGGTGACTGCAGCCATGAAATTAAAAGACACTTACAACTCCTTGGGGAAAAAGTTATGACCAACCTAGACAGCATATTAAAAAGCAGAGATGTTACTTTGCCAACAGTGGTCTGTCTAGTCAAGGCTATGGTTTTTCCAGTAGTCATGCATGGATGTGAGTTGGACTATAAAGAAAGCTGAGTGCTGAAGAATTGATGCTTTTTTTTTCATTTGTTTTTATTACATATCAATGTATGGAATTGTAGCTTTTGAACTGTGGTGTTGGAGAAGACTCTTGAGAGTCCCTTGGACTGCAAGGAGATCCAACCAGTCCATCCTAAAGGAGATCAGTCCTGGGTGTTCATTGGAAAGACTGATGTTGAAGCTGAAACTCCAATACTTTGGCCACCTGATATGAAGAGCTGACTCATTGGAAAAGACCCTGATGCTGGGAAAGATTGAGGGCAGGAGGAGAAGGGGACAACAGAGGATGAGGTGGTTGGATGGCATCACTGACTCAATGGACATGAGTTTGAGTAAACTCCAGGAGTTGGTGATGGACAGGGAGGCCTGGCGTGCTACAGTCCATGGGGTCACAAAGAGTCGGACATGACTGAACTGAACTGAGCTGATGGATACTATCACATTTTGTTTATATAGTCATTCATTGATAGGCATTTGGGTTATTTTCATTTTTTAACTATTATGAACAATGCTGCCATGAACATACATGTATAAGTTTTTATGTGGCATTTTACCTTATTATTTTTAATAACTTTATAATATTCCACCATGTGCATGTTCTATAGTTTAAATAGTCTTCTACCTGGGGACATTTAGGTTAGGCTGAGACTCTGAAATTGCAAGCCACCTTGCATATACATTTCTGTGCGCATTTGTGGGATAATATTCTAAGAGGTGGAATTGCTACATCAAAAAGTATGTGTAATTTTTCATTTTGATTTATATGTTGCGTCATTGCTCTCCAAAGAGATTTCATCAGTTTATGCTTCAGAGTATCTGTCTTTTCATAACCTTTCTTATCTTTTTAACCTCTGTGACATTTGTAATGTTCACTTTTATTCCTAAAATGTTCATGTTATCCTACTCTTTATGCCAGATGTTTGTTGCTGTTATTTGGCCCCCAAACCCCAAAACCCAACCAATCAGCTTTTGATTTTCTTGATCTTGTTTTGTTTTCCATTTCATTTATTTTTGTTCTTTATGATTTCTACACTGGTACTCTCTTTGATTTTATTATGTTGGATTTTTCTAGCTTATTAACCTGTGCCCAGTACATATATTTTTAGCCTTTTAAAAAAATAATGTAAATGTTTAAGGCTATAAATTTCCTTTTAAGCTTCAGCTTGGCTGCACCTCACAGGTTCTGCCATGTAGTGCTTTTTTTTGTTCAGTTTTAAGCATTTTCTGATTTCCATTATGATTTCTACTTTTATGTGTTTAGAAATTTTTCTTAATATTCAAACACATATATTTTTAGTTATAACTTACACATTTTTAGCACAATTGCATATTGATTAGAGAATATACTCTGATTTCAATCCTTTTGATATTTGTTGAGACTTTAGAGCCCAGTACATGGTCCATTTTTGCAAATGTGTCTGTGCTTGTGAAAAGAATGTGTTCTTGCCGTTTGCTGAAATAATGTTCTGTGAATACCCATTAGATTAAGCTTGATTTGTTGTTCAGTTGCTAAGTCCTGTCTGACTCTTTGCAACCCTGTGGACTGCAGCACGCCAGGCTTCCCTGTCCTTCACTATCTCCCAGAGTTTGCTCAAATTCATGTCCATTGAGTCAGTGATGCTGTCTAACCATCTCATCCTCTGCTGCCCCCTTCTCCTTTTGCCTTCAGTCTTTCCCAGCATCAGGGTCTTTTCCAGTGGCTCTTCGCATCAGGTGGCCAAAGTACTGGAGCTTCAACTTCAGCATCAGTCTTCCAATGAATATTCAGGGTTGATTTCCTTTAAGATTGACTGGTTTGATCTCCTTGCTGTCCGAGCTTTGTCTTCCTTCTTTCCCAATTTTGAACCAGTCAGTTGTTCCATGTAAGGTTCTAACTGTTGCTTCTTGACCCACATACAGGTTTCTCAGGAGGCAGGTAAGGTGGTCTGGTAGTCCCATCTCTTTAAGAATTTTCCACAGTTTGTTGTGATCCATACAAAGGCTTTAGCATAGTCAATGAAGCAGAAGTAGATGTTTTTCTGGAATTCCCTTGCTTTCTCTATGATCCAACAAATGTTGGCAATTTGATCTTTGGTTCCTCTGCCTTTTCTAAACCCACTTTGTATACCTGGAAGTTCTCTTGATAGTTGTATTCAAAGTATGTATAATGTTACTCGGTAATTTTTGTCTACTTGTTTTGTCAGTTACTGAGAAAGATGGTTTAAAATATTCCATTCTTATAGGTGAATTTTTCAGTTTCCTACTCTGGTTCAGTTAGTTTTGCTTTCAGTTTTCAGGCTGTGTATTAAGTGCATAAAAGCTGAGGATTGTTTTACCCTACTGGTGAATTGAAACTTTCATCATGATGTGGTTTAAAGGAGAAGAAAGCTCCATCTACTCTGCTTCTCCTTTCTCTTTTCTTCTTCAGTAGCATCCTCACTTCACACACCTGGCTGTGGAAATGACAGTTGATTGAGTGAAAGTTCAACTCCATCTGTTGGATGTAGTAACCACAGTATTTGTAATTCCCCAAATGTGGACTTTCACCAGAAGAATGTCTTAAAAGATTGAGAGAAGTAATTCTGAAAGTTGGGGGAGGGATGTTTGGAAAACAATGATTAAGGCTTCCTAACTAACAGTATTAAGTTGGCTGCTCCCATTGTGTGTCCACCTCCCCTGTATAATTTTTACTCACTTCTAGCAGCCATCACTACCTCTGCCATCCTTGCTGATAGTTGTTTTGTTCATCTGTTCCTGTACCACTCCCGTGTGTATCTGTCAAGGAGGTCACTGTAGATCAATTCATATAGTTTCAAAGCTTCAAGGGACTTTTGCAGATGTTATAAGTTGTCCCTTCCCGCCCCCAGTGTACTTTATAGATAAGGAAATGCAGTTTCTGATAAGTTAATTAACTTTTTCAGAGTTACAACTTTTAGCAGAGTGGAGATTAGAATCAAAGGTCCCTCTCTGTCCCCACCATCCCATATTTCCTGATTTTTTCCACTTGAGGTTCTCATTAAAATCACAGACTTGGCAGTCTGCTGAATTACTAAAATCTTCTACCTGTATAAACTGCTACAAGCTATTTTGTCTTCAGACTATCTTTGACAGGAAAGGACACTATGACCTCAGCTGAAATGTTGGTTCTAGCTAAGGGTTTGTTTGTGAAGTGAAACCTCAACCACAAATCTGTCAGCTTTTTTCAGTTTAGCCACTCTTGTAGCTTGAGACAAAGCTGGTTCTCAAAGAATCCAGAACTTCTTCAAATGCATATTTATTAAGTCTCACCTGGCAGCAGGCATCCACACGTATTTTATCTAGTGAAATAAATTTGTCAGGTTCATTCTGCTATAGCTAATTCACTGTATTGCTCTTAATAAATTGCTTTTTCTTCACTTATCATGCAAACTGCCAGGATATTTTCTGTGGATGTTCCACTCCTTTGGATTATGGTAGTGCTTGGCTTATGAACTCACTGGGGCTGATGGCCTTACCATTAGGGTAAGTCCTGTGTATCCTTCAGGCAGGCCATTGAACTTATGACCATGACAGACATTTTCCACTGGTGATTTCGTAAGAACTTATCATCAGTTTGTAAATTCCATGTGAAGGCTCTGTGCCCATAATTATTATATATATATATGAAAACTGAGTTCTAGTAAATTCATTTTTATTCACCCCCTTCCCCTGCCAACTCTCAGCATGAAAGTTTGATAGGATATACTTCGGCTTGTGTGGATGGTTCTCTTCCTTTCTTTTCTGCTCCCCTCCCCTACCATGTATACTTTTAATTCTCTCTAAGCTTCCCCTTCTCCTCTCGAGAGCCTCTCTGCATACTGAGAGTTGGTGATGGAATGCACTACACATGCAGACAGTGTGAGAGAAGATAATGCTTGGCAAACTACTGGTCCCGCCCCTGGGATTAGAGAAGTGTTTCAGATGGTGGAGGCAGTTTGCTTCAGTGTTTCAGATCCTTGCTCTTCTCCCAAGTGCAGTATACTCCAGTTAGTTCTTGTGTCCTTAAAACTTCTCAGATGTGACAAAAACTGATCGTAGTCTTCAGTAGACAATGTGTAGGCATTAACTAGGCAAAATGGGGGGAGGGTGGGGGTCATTGTGGGCTGAGGGAGCCTTATAAGGGAGATAAAGCATGAACTAGGGCCAGAAACTCAGTTTGTGTGCTGGGGGTGAAGAGTGGTGAGAATTAGCAAGGGACCAGGCCCTCACTGAAAGCTTTATATGTAACTCGAAAGAGTTTAGATTTTATACTGAAGATACCAGAGAGCCACTGTAATGTCATTAAGCAGAGAGGTACCTTTCAGAATGGCCTTTTAACAATACTCCTCAGGCTACCATTTGTGAAAAGAATTGAAGGAAGGAAAGTCCAGAGATTAATTAAATTAGTTAGAAAGTTGACACAGTAATCTAAGCTACAGATAAGTGTCAAATCTAAGATCTAAGAGAGTATAGATGGAGGAAGAGGGTGGATTTTAAAAATAATTTTATTTATTTTTGGCTGCATTGGGTCTTTGTTGTGTCGTGGGCTTTCTCTAGTTGCAGCGAGTGGGGGCTGCTCTCTAGTTGCAGTGTGTAGACTTCTCATTGTGGTGGCTTCTCTTGTCGCGGAGCATGGGCTCTAGGGCACGTGGGCTTCCGTTGTGGCTCCTGGTTTCCAGAGCACAGGCTCAATAGTTCTGGTGCATCGGCTCAGTTGCTCTGTGGCATGTGGAATCTAGCCAGATCAGGGATCAAACCCAGGTCTCTTGCATTGGTAAGTGGTTTCTTCACCACTGAGTCACCAGGCAAGCCCAAGGATGGATTTAAAAGCCAGTTGAAGGCGTCACAACTTGAATGCATGAAGGAGTGAGAAAGTGGGGAAGAGTAAAGATTGAAGCCCAGATTTCTGGCTTGCACTTGCTTGGAACATCTGCCATCCCTTGTGCCAGAGAATACAAGAGGTGAAGGGAGGGGAAAATCAAATCATGTCAATAGGATGAAGAGTTAAATTCGAAACATGGTAAAATCAGAGCACTTTTCTGCCACCCAAGTTACCTAGTAGACAGCTGGATCTGTGGCTCTGGATCTCAGAAGAAGTCTTGAATGAAAAAAAAATACAATAATTTTATGTTATGTGTTTTTTGCCACAAGAAAAAATAGTTTAAAAATAAAATCAGTGCTTTAAAAAAACTTACTTTAGAAGTTGTCAGCAAGCGGGTACTCCTTAAAGCCAAGGGGATGCATGAGATTGGTTGCCTAAGGAGGGTATATAAAGTGAGAAGGACAGAAATATAAGACCAGATTATTGGAACCACCAACACTGTCGATAGAACTGGGCAGAGGACATGGAGATCTAAAACAGTGACATGAATCCAACCAGAAGACCAAGAGTGAGTGGGTTTCAGTTCAGTTCAGTCCAGTCGCTCAGTCGTGTCCGACTCTTTGCGACCCCGTGAATCACAGCACGCCAGGCCTCCCTGTCTATCAACCAACTTACTCAAACTCATGTCCATCGAGTCGGTGATGCCATCCAGCCATCTCATCCTCTGTCACCCCCTTCTCCTCCTGCCCCCAATCCCTCCCAGCATCAGGGTCATTTTCCAATGAGTCAACTCTTCGCATGAGGTGGCCAAAGTATTGGAGTTTCAGCTTCAACATCAGTCTTTCCAGACCCAGGACTGATCTCCTTCAGGATGGACTGGTTGGATCTCCTTGCAGTCCAAGGGACTTTCAAGAGTCTTCTCCAACACCACAGTTCAAAAGCATCAATTCTTCGGTGCTCAGCTTTCTTCACAGTCCAACTCTCACATCCATACATGACCACTGGAAAAACCATAGCCTTGACTAGACGGACCTTTGTTGGCAAAGTAATGTCTCTGCTTTTAAATATGCTGTCCAGGTTGGTCATAACTTTCCTTCCAAAGAGTAAGCATCTTTTAATTTCATGGCTGCAGTCACCATCTGCAGTGATTTTGGAGCCCAAAAAAATAAAGTCTGCCACTGTTTCCACTGTTTCCCCATCTATTTGCCATGAAGTGATGGGACCAGATGCCATGATCTTAGTTTTCTGAATGTTGAGTTTTAAGCCAACTTTTTCACTCTCCTTTTTCACTTTCATCAAGAGACTCTTTAGTTCTTCTTCACTTTCTGCCATAAGGGTGGTGTCATCTGCATATCTGAGGTTATTAATATTTCTCCCGGCAATCTTGATTCCAGTTTGTGCTTCTTCCAGCCCAGCGTTTCTCATGATGTACTCTGCATATAAGTTAAATAAGCAGAGTGACAATATACAGCCTTGACGTACTCCTTTTCCTATTTGGAACCAGTCTGTTGTTCCATGTCCAGTTCTAACTGTTGCTTCCTGACCTGCATATAGGTTTCTCAAGAGGTGGATCAGGTGGTCTGGTATTCCCATCTCTTTCAGAATTTTCCACAGTTTATTGTGATCCACATAGTCAAAGGCTTTGGCATAGTCAATAAAACAGAAGTAGATTTTTTTTTCTGGAACTCTCTTGCTTTTTTGATGATCCAGCGGATGTTGGCAATTTGATCTCTGGTTCCTCTGCCTTTTCTAAAACCAGCTTGAACATCTGGAAGTTCTCGGTTCACGTATTGCTGAAGCCTGACTTGGAGAATTTTGAGCATTACTTTACTAGCGTGTGAGATAAGTGCAGTTGTGTGGTAGTTTGAGTATTCTTTGGGATTGCCTTTCTTGAAAACTGACCTTTTCCAGTCCTGTGGCCACTGCTGAGTTTTCCAAATTTGCTGGCATATTGAGTGCAGCACTTTCACAGCATCATCTTTCAGGATTTGAAATAGCTCAACTGGAATTCCATCACCTCCACTAGCTTTGTTTGTAGTGATGCTTTCTAAGGCCCACCTGACTTCACATTCCAGGATGTCTGGCTCTAGGTGAGTGATCACACCATCATGATTATCTGGGTCATGAAGATCTTTTTTGTACAGTTCTTCTGTGTATTCTTGTGAGTGGGTTTAGATAGCGGCAAAAGCGTTTAGAGTGGTCTTTGATGTCATGCTGCAGAGATGACAGATCAAAAAGGAGTGAACGTGCCCATTGACCTGGATGAATTTTAGCTACTAGAACTTCTTAGTGACCTTGATTGATAAGAGTGGTTTCATGTCCTTCCCTATTTTGAAAATAAATTATGCTTTGCCAGCCTTCTCTACTGGAGACATCTTTGTATTGTCCACAGTACTTTGTACATAGTAAGCATCCAATGAATATTTGTTGACTTAATAAATTTAAATGTGATCTTACTCACTGTTAGGAGAAATGCTAACTGAAGTCTGGGTATTCTTTGCTAACAATTCACTATTTGGTGGACAGAGTGATTGCTGGATTCTCCCTCTGTGTCATAAGATATTTGTGGAAGAAGTCATAAAATTCTTAGTTGAAATAGTTGACAGTTTCTAATTTTATGTTTTATTTGAGCACTAGAGTATTTTAGCATTTGAGATTATTAATACTTAACATTTTGATTTTGAAACTGTTTTTCTTTCTTCTGTTTCTTCTTGATATATTGAAATCTCAGTTTCAGTTGAGGTCACTTCTACCTTATTTGGAAAGAGCAGCATAGGAAGAGAATGTGTGTTCTTAGAGTAAGGTTATTTTGAAATGAGCCCTTCTGTGATTTTTTTTTTAATGTGCTGCAATGTAGCAAAATTGCAATATAAATTGTTATGTATGATTTGGGTTTATCTTCAACTATAAAAGAACTTTTGGGCATTTTCATCATTGGATAATTTGGTTTATCTGATCTCCATCACTTGGGCTTCTGGAATGTTATCATTTAGTTAGAACCTAGCCTGAGCTTGTATAGCTTATCTTAGATAAAGCTTTCTTTTCAAAGAACATAGCTCACACTGTAGTAGTACTGAGGAGAAGGACTGGCAGGAGAGAGGTGTGGAGTATTGTCTAGAGAAAAGGGGATGCTATGGTTAATGTTATGTGTCAGTTTGATTGTTTGGTCAAACATTAGTCTAGATGTTTCCTTTGGAGTTATTTTTTTTTACATAAGATTAACATGTAAGTCTGGAGAAGGCAATGGCAACCCACTCCAGTGTTCTTGCCTGGAGAATCCCAGGGACGGGGGAGCCTGGTGGGCTGCCGTCTATGGGGTCGCACAGAGTCGGACATGACTGAAGTGACTTAGCAGCAGCAGCAGCAGCAGCAGGTTAAAGCGTCTGCCTGGAATGCGGGAGACCTGGGTTTGATCCCTGAGTTGGGAAGATCCCCTGGAGAAGGAAATGGCAACCCACTCCAGTACTCTTGCCTGGAGAATCCCATGGAGGGAGGAGCCTGGTAGGCTACAGTCCATGGGGTTGCAAAGAGTCGGACACGACTGAGCGACTTCACTTTCACTATACAGATATATGTATCTATGTATATATATATACACACACACATGCCTACTCATTGCTTCTTTTCTCTGGAGACCCTTGACTATTACAGGGCAGAAATACTTGTGCTTTATTATTTTGAGTATTTTGCTTTTCATGTCTATCTCTGTTTCCTTTTTATCTGGTGCTTTCTGGAATCATGTGACTCACTTTTATACAGATGCAGAGATCTTACTGTGTATACAGTAAGGTTGGTTCCAGGGACCCTCACAGATACCAAAACCCTCAATGCTCAAGCCCCTTATAGAAAATGGCCTAGAACAGAGAATGCAGTCTCACCTCTGATCCTTGGGGTTCGCATCAGAGGATACCAAGGGCTAACTGAACAGCAAGATACGCTGCTAGCTCTTGTGGCGGCTCCCAGATGAACAAGGCTCTTTGCTCTTGAGGAGTTGAAGATGAAATGCTCAGACATCTGTGAGATAAGGCAGATCATGATCAATTCTGGAGGAGAGAGCTAAGCAGCTGTGCAGAGGAAATTCGCTGGGAGTGATGACTTCTGGGCTGGTCCATAAGAATGGGTGGAGTTTAAATTTCTGCCTTGTAAAGGAAGTGAGGTTGTTTAAGAGCTTATCCCAGAAAGAGGGGACGTAGGACTAAGAAAGTAGGGAGTGCATTGTGAATAAGAGAACGTTCTGTACAGAGACATCTTCAGAATCTAATGGACCTTAGAAAAGAGACAACCCGCTGTTTCCGCTCAGTGGCTGTGGGTTGGAGTGAATGTGAACTAATGCTGGTATACACCTCTTCGGTTTTCTTCCATTAGAGGTGCTTCTGTCTGGGGACATCACAGCCTTATCATTGAGTCTGGTCTGTCATACTATCTGGGACTGACTTCATTTTACGTTTGGGTTCAGTGTCACTCGGGATGGGAAAAAAATGCAGCTTGGGATTCAAAAGTCTACTTCATAATTGTGCTCAGGGCTTATCTCTTCGTAGTCATGAGGGTCTGCAGCTTCCTGTGAACGTGGCTGTTGGAATTCTCTGAGAGTATTTTTTCTTTGCTTGAAAGTATTGTGTAATGACTCAAGTGGGATCGTATTTGTCAAAGTGCTTTATAAACTCTGAAGGACTGAACAAATAGATGCAGGCATTATCATAAGGGTGATGTTGTTTTTTCTAGAAACAGTGAATGCTCTTAGTATCATATTTAAGTTTTTGAGCAAGGACCTTACTCTAACTTTCTGCAGTGGAATATTGGTATAACTGCTTTTACAACAGTTTTTGTTTGCCTTTTCCAGAACATCATATAAATGGAATCATACAGTATTTAGTCTTATGAGTCTGGCTCTTTTACTTAGCATAATACCTTTGAGATTCATCAGAATTGTTGCATGCATCAATAATTTGTTCCTTTTTATTACTATAATATTTTTTGGTGTGACTGTACCTCAGTTTGTTTGCTGAAGAACACTTGGGCTGTTTTCAGTTTGAGGTGACTATAAAAAGAGCTGCCATAAACATTTGTTTACAGATTTTTATTTGAACACAAGCTTTCATTTCTTAGGGTAAATATCTTGGGGTAGGATTGACCATATGGTATATGTGTATTTAACTTTATAAGAAAAAGCAAAGTTATTTTCTGGGTGGGTACCATTTTTCTACTTCTATCAGCAATTTATGAGAATTTCAGTTTCTCAGCATCTTTGCCAGCACTGTGGTATTGTGTTTTTTTTTCTTTTTTAAAAAATGTTAGCCATTCTACAAAACACTGTCCGACATAAATCACAGCAGGATCCTCTATGACCCACCTCCCAGAATATTGGAAATAAAAGCAAAAATAAACAAATGGGACCTAATGAAACTTAAAAGCTTTTGCACAACAAAGGAAACTATAAGCAAGGTGAAAAGACAGCCTTCAGAATGGGAGAAAATAATAGCAAACGAAGCAACAGACAAAGGATTAATCTCAAAAATATACAAGCAACTCCTACAGCTCAATTCCAGAAAAATAAATGACCCAGTCAAAAAATGGGCCAAAGAACTAAACAGACAGTTCTCCAAAGAAGACATACAGATGGCTAACAAACACATGAAAAGATGCTCAACATCACTCATTATCAGAGAAATGCAAATCAAAACCACAATGAGGTATCATTATACGCCAGTCAGGATGGCTGCTATCCAAAAGTCTATAAGCAGTGAATGCTGGAGAGGGTGTGGAGAAAAGGGAACCCTCTTACACTGTTGGTGGGAATGCAAACTAGTACAGCCACTATGGAGAATAGTGTGGAGATTTCTTAAAAAACTGGAAATAGAACTGCCATATGACCCAACAATCCCACTCCTGGGCATACACACCAAAGAAACCAGATCTGAAAGAGACGTGCACCCCAATGTTCATCGCAGCACTGTTTATAATAGCCAGGACATGGAAGCAACCTAGATGCCCATCCGCAGACGAATGGATAAGGAAACTGTGGTACATATACACCATGGAATATTACTCAGCCATTGAAAAGAATTCATTTGAATCAGTTCTAATGAGATGGATGAAACTGGAGCCCATTATACAGAACGAAGTAAGCCAGAAAGATAAAGACCAATACAGTATACTAACGCATATATATGGAATTTAGAAAGATGGTAACGATAACCCTATATGCAAGACAGAAAAAGAGACACAGATGTATAGAACAGACTTTTGGACTCTGTGGGAGAAGGTGAGGGTGGGATGTTTCGAGAGAACAGCATCGAAACATATATATTATCAAGGGTGAAACAGATCACCAGCCCAGGTTGGATGCATGAGACAAGTGCTCGGGGCTGGTGCACTGGGAAGACCCAGAGGGATGGGGTGGGGAGGGAGGTGGGAGGGGGGATCGGGATGGGGAATACATGTAAATCCATGGCTGATTCATGTCAATGTATGGCAAAACCCACTACAATATTGTAAAGTAATTAGCCTCCAACTAATAAAAATAAATGGTAAAAAAAAAAAAAGTAGGAGAAAATGATAATACTCATAAAAGTGACTAAGGATGTATATCTAAAGTAGAAAAATAATTCATAAAAATTGAAAAGAAATGCACAAATCAATTAAACTTCAGCAAAATGCAGTTTTTAAAAAAGAAAGCAAAACACAAACAGCGCAAGTGATGGAAATGGTAAATCCACAGAAAAAGAGGGAGGAATAGCCAATAAGACTCAGCCTCACTAGTGAAATATCAGGAAAAATTCAGTGAGGCTTTAAAAAAAAGTGTCATCAGGTAAGTCCAGGGGATGGGCAAATAATTAAGCTCACTTACTCTTCTTGTGGATATCAATTAGTATGGCCTTAGGAACAATTTCTAGTATTTGTATAAACAATACAAACAACCTTCATTCCAATGATTCTGCTTTGAAGAGTGGATCCAATAGAGTCTTTCACCTGTATGTACACCTGTATGTGTCAATTGAAGAAAAATGCACAACCTAAAGTTAAGGTTTTTTGTTTTTGTTTTTTTATAAATGTGGACCATTTGTAAAGTCTTTATTGAATTCGATACAGTATTGTTTCTGTTTTATGTTTTGGCTTTTTGCCACAAGCCATGTGGATCTTTGCTCCCCGGCCAGGGATCAAACCTGTATCCCCTGTATTGGAAGGCAAAACCTTAACCACTGGACCACCAGGAAGTCTCTGAAGTTAAGTTTTATTGGGGGATCTTACTGAGGTCTATAGTTTGGGACAGCCTCTCAGATAGCTCTGAGGAACTGCTCTGAAGAGGTAGGGGAGGAACCTGTATATATGTGAAGTTTAGGTGTTGGGAAATACATGTAGTTAATCTTGGTAAGAGATCACTGCTAATCACAAAAAAACAGACATCTCAAGTTAATGATTTTAGTGCTTTTCTATGGGAAGATGCAAGAGTCTGGGTTCACTGAAATTATTCCTTAGATATGCATCTTAACTATCTAGGGCCGATATCCAGAGCATAGAATGTTTTCCTTTTTTTTTTTTTCTTCTGGATTCCTCTCAGGGCACACCTTCGGGGGAACAGTTGCAATGGCTGATGGCTTGAGGTAGGCAACATTCTTTGTTTATTGGAATGGCATGCAACATTCCCTTCTCACATGGTGAATCAGAATGTTTATATAATGTACAATATAATACAAGTAATGAGGAACTATTGGAAACTTCCTAAGTTTGTCCCAATAGGAAAATGAGTAGAGAATTATTTTATTGCATTCACTTGCATCTACCTAGTGACTAATGATTTTGAGCATCTTTTCATGTGCTTCTTGGTTATTCTTATATCTTTTGGTTAAGTATGTGTTCAGATTGTTTGCTCATTAAAATAAAATTGTATTTATTGTTGAATTGTAATTGTTCTTTATAGATTCTGGATGCAAATCCTTTATCAGATTTGTGGCTTGCAAATATTTTTTCCTTAGTTTATGGCTTATTTTCATTCTCTTGATGGTATAAAGGCCAGTTTATAAATTTTTTCTCTCTTGGATTGTGCTTTTCATGGCATAGGTATAAAATCTTTGCCTAACCCAAGATACTGAAGATTTTCTCCTATCTGTTCTTCCAGAAGTTTTATAGATTTGCATTTTGTATTTAGTTTTGTGATATATTTTGGGTTAGCTTAAAATTTTATTTCCTAGGAATAATTTCATTTGTTTTATCTCAGAGAATAAATATGCTATAGGAGTACAATTGTAGGAGCTATTGTCTCTGGTTGGTATTTTGGAAGCATGGATTTGTCAATGACTTTTAAGCTCTTTGACCTTGCCAAGAAATATAGGGGACTTTGTGAGTTACTCAAAAGTGAGTATACCTAAAACAAAAGTTTCATGACAAAATATTTACCCTAAATACCAGTGTTCCCCCTTGCCACTTTTCCCCCAGCAATTGTTTCATTAAAAACAAATTCTTGTCCTGACCCATTAAACAGATTTCGTATCCCACTAATGGGTCCAGATCAGTTGAAAAACATTGACTTAACTACCTTAGTTGGAACTCACAACCATCACCACCTCCACTTACAAACATAAATTATTGCCCTTTTCCTTCTGTTAAGTAATAATCCTCTTCATTGTTGCTCTAATCACAATTTAACTGTTGGCATAACTTAAACGTTTTTTACATGATACTGCCAGCCATGTTGTCATAAAATAGCAGTAAGTAGAGCATCTTTTCCAGCTTTATTGAGATATGCTGCTGCTGCTGCTGCTGAGTCACGTCACTCATGTCCGACTCTGTGCGACCCCATAGACGGCAGCCCACCAGGCTCCCCTGTCCGTGGGATTCTCCAGGAAGAACACTGGAGTGGGTTGCCATTTCCTTCTCCAATGCATGAAAGTGAAGTTGCTCAGTCGTGTCTGACTCTTAGCGACCCCATGGACTGCAGCGCACCAGGCTTCTCCGTCCAAGGGATTTTCCAGACAAGAGTACTGAAGTGGGGTGCTATTGCCTTCTCTGATGGAGATATGAGTGACACATAATATTGTGTAAATTTAATATGTTATCTTGATATACTTACATATTGCACAGTGATTACCACCATAGAGTTAGTTAACACCTCCACCATGTTAAATAATTGCCATTTCTTTTTATGGTGAGAACACTTAAGATCTATTCTCTTTCTATACTTTCAAGTATACAGTGTTGTTGCTGTTGTTCAGTCACTCAGTCATATCTGACTCTTTGTGACCCCATGGACTGCAGCATGCCAGGCTTCCCTGTCTTTCACCATCTCCCAGAGCTTGCTTAAACTCATGTCCATTGAGTCAGTGATGCCATCCAACCATCTCATCCTCTGTTGTCCCCTTCTCCTCCTGCCCTCAATCTTTCCCAACATCAGGGTCTTTTCCAATGAGTTGGCTCTTCACATCAGGTGGCCAAAGTATTGGAGCTTCAGCTTCAGCATCAGTCCTTCCAATGAATATTCAGGACTGATTTCCTTTAGGATTGACTGGTTGATCTCCTTGCAGTCCAAGGGACTCTCAAGAGTCTTCTCCAACACCACAGTTCAAAACCATCAATTCTTCAGCACTCAGCCTTCTTTATGGTCCAGCTCTCACATCCATATGTGACTACTGGAAAAACCATAGCTTTGACTAGACAGACCTTTGTCAGCAAAGTAATGTCTCTGCTTTTTAATACGCTGTCTAGATTTGTCATAGCTTTTCTTCCAAGGAGCAAGCGTCTTTTAATTTCATGGCTGCAGTCACCATCTGCAGTGATTTTGAAGCCCAAGAAAATAAAAGTCTGTCACTGTTTCCATTGTTTCCCCATCTATTTGCCATGAAGTGATGGGACCAGATGCCATGATCTTTGTTTTTTGAATGTTGAGTTTTAAGCCAGCTTTTTCACTCTCCTCTTTCACCTTCATCAAGAGGCTCTTTAGTTCCTCTTCGCTTTCTGCCATAAGGGTGGTGTCATCTGCATATCTGAGGTTATTGATATTTCTCCCAGCAATCTTGATTCCAGCTTGTGCTTCATCCAGCCTGGTAAATATACAGTCAGTATCATTAATTATAATCACAGTGCTGTATATTAGATTCCCAGACCTTATTTATCTTATAACCCTTTGACCAACATCTTCCCATTTCCATGACCTCCCAAGTTTCTTTTAATTGTAAGTAACAGAAACACAGGACTGAAGAGGGATGAGTATGAGGGGAAGGGGCAAGGGCCCAGGAACCTTGGCAGCTATTCTCAGGTACTGCTAGCATTTGTGTTTTGGGCTGCATTGGCTTCATTGTGAATGAAGTGGGGCAAAGGCTAATAGAATTTTGCCAAGAGAACACACTGGTTATAGCAAACACCCTCTTCCAACAACACAAGAGAAGACTCTACACATGGACATCACCAGATGGTTAACACTGAAATCAGATTGATTATATTCTTTAAAGTCAAAGATAGAGAAACTCTATTATATTCTTTGCAGCCAAAATGGAGAAGCTCTATACAGTCAGCAAAAACAAGACCAGGAGCTGACTGTGGCTCAAATCTATGAACTCCTTATTGCCAAATTCAGACTTAAATTGAAGAAAGTAGGGAAAACCACTAGACCATTCAGGTATGACCTAAATCAAATCCCTTACAATTATACAGTGGAAGTGAGAAATAGATTTAAGGGACTAGATCTGATAGACAGAGTGCCTGATGAACTATGGACAGAGGTTTGTGACATTGTACAGGAGACAGGGATCAAGACCATCCCCAAGAAAAAGAAATGCAAAAAGGCAAATGGTTGTCTGAGGAGGCCTTACAAATAGCTGTGAAAAGAAGAGAAGCAAAAGGCAAAGGAGAAAAGGAAAGATATACCCATTTGAATGCAGAGTTCCAAAGAATAGCAAGGAGAGATAAGAAAGCCTTCCTCAGTGATCAGTGCAAAGAAATAGAGGAAAACAATAGAATGGGAAAGACTAGAGAGCTCTTCAAGAAAATTAGAGATACCAAGGGGACATTTCATGCAAAGATGGGCTCATAAAGGACAGAAATGGTATGGACCTAACAGAAGCAGAAGATATTAGGAAGAGGTGGCAAGAATACACAGAGGAACTGTACAAAAGGGATCTTCATGACCCAGATGATCATGATGGTGTGATCACTCACCTAGAGCCAGACATCCTGGAATGTGAAGTCAAGTGGGCCTTAGGAAGCATCACTATGAACAAAGTTAGTGGAGGAGATGGAATTCCAGTGGGGTATTTCAGATCCTAAAAGATGATGCTGTGAAAGTGCTGCACTCAATATGCCAGCAAATTTGGAAAGCTCAGCAGTGGCCACAGGACTGGAAAAGGTCAGTTTTCATTCCAATTCCAAAGAAAGGCAATGCCAAAGAATGTTCAAACTATCACACAATTGCACTCATCTCACATGCTAGGAAAGTAATGCTCAAAATTCTCCAAGCCAGGCTTCAGCAATACATAAACCGAGAACTTCCAGATGTTCAAGCTGGTTTTAGAAAAGGCAGAGGAACCAGAGATCAAATTGCCAACATCTGCGCTGGATCATCAAAAAAGCAAGAGAGTTCCAGGAAAACATCTATTTCTGCTTTATTGACTATGCCAAAGCCTTGACTGTGTGGATCACAATAATTGTGGAAAATTCTGAAGGAGATAGGAATACCAGACCACCTGACCTGCCTCTTGAGAAACCTATATGCAGGTCAGGAAGCACCAGTTAGAACTGGACATGGAATAACAGACTGGTTCCAAATAGGAAAAGGAGTACCTCAAGACCGTATATTGTCACCCTGCTTTTTTAACTTATACGCAGAGTACATCATGAGAAACGCTGAGCTGGAGGAAGCACAGGCTGGAATCAAGATTGTCGGAAGAAATATCAATAACCTCAGATATGCAGATGACACCACCCTTATGGCAGAAAGTGAAGAGGAACTAAAAATCCTCTTGATGAAAGTGAAAGAGGAGAGTGAAAAAGTTGGCTTAAAGCTCAACATTCAGAAAACTAAGATCATGTCATCTGGTCCCATCACTCTATGGTGAATAATGGAAACAGTGACAGACTTAATTTTTCTGGGCTCCAAAATCACTGCAGATGGTGACTGCAGCCATGAAATTAAAAGACGCTTACTCCTTGACAGGAAAGTTTTGACCAGCCTAGACAGCATACTGAAGAGCAGAGACATTACTTTGCCAACAAAGGTCCGTCTAGTCAAGGCTATGGTTTTTCCAGTGGTCATGTATGGATGTGAGAGTTGGACTATAAAGAAAGCTGAGTGCTGAAGAATTGATACTTTTGAACTGTGGTGTTGGAGAAGACTCTTGAGAGTCCCTTGGACAGCAGGGAGATCCAACCAGTCCATCCTAAAAGGAAATCAGTCCTGAGTGCTCATTGGAAGGACTGATGCTGAAGCTGAAACTCCAATACTGTGGCCACCTGATGTGAAGAGCTGATTCATTGTAAAGACCCTGATCCTGGGAAAGATTGAAAGGTGGGAGGAGAAGGAGACGACAGAGGGTGAGATGGTTGGATGGCATCACCGACTCAATAGACTATGTGTTTTGGTAAACTCCGGGAGTTGGTGATGGACAGGGAGGCCTGGCGTGCTGCAGTCCATGGGGTCATAAAGAGTTGGACTGGACTGAGCGACTGAACTGAACTGGCTTCGTTGTTGCTTCTTTTTGTGTGAGTTGTTCATTTCTCTCCTTTTCTCTCTCTCTCTCTTAAGACTTTCTCTGATTCTCTTTGAACATGACTGCCCCAAGACCTTGAGTTTAATTTTAGCTAGACTAGGATTGCTCTGCTCCAATTCCCAGGAGAGACAGTATAATTAGTTTGACTTCAGACAAGTTCCACCCTGACTGCAGTCAACTTTGCCCAAAGCGGGTGGGACCAGAAAATAGAACCCCTGTCTATTGTTGTGCATCAGAGATTCACAGTTCTGACAAACCGACAAGGGTGTTGTGTCTCTTGCAGGTTCAGTACGTGCTGGTTGGCATACATTTATCTCTTCAAATGTATTTAAAATAATTTAGTTTTCAGAATATAGAGGTTCATAAAATGTTTATAGGATATTGAAAAAAAAAGTTAGGGATTGCAAACCAGAAAAAGTCACACTGTCATACAAGAGTGACTTTTTATTTTCTTCATGTCTATATAATTACACTTACATAACACGTAGATATTTAGTCAGATGTATCAGTCCCAAAGTGCTCCTTATTTTAAAAAGTGTCAGGTGTTTATATACAGAATATCTGTGGATCCAGCAAATGAGAGAGTCCCAGGTTAAAGAAAATAGATACTTAAGGTATCAAGCATATAATATAGATTTAAATTGCAGTAAATTTTTCCTCATGGTTTGAATGAAAGCACTTTATTTGATGAGTTTTTGTTTAGATATATTAAAATTCACAATTATCCTCAAATGGCGAAGGGAAGATAGGAAAGTAACATTTATTATGACTCCGCTTAGTTAGGTACTTAATATTATGCTATTCCATTCAGCCCTTATAACTGCTCTTTGAGAAGTAGGTATCCTTATCCCATGGCCAATGACAAAATGCAAACCCAGGGGAAATTTAGCTTGCTGATATGTGGCTGGCCTGGGATTTAAGCTCTGGTCTGCATGAGTTGCAAGTCTCTTCTTTCCCAAACCCTAGCCTTCGGGAACATGAAAAATTTATTTACATAACCTTTCTAGAGAAAGCTGTAAGTTGGACTGTATAGGAGCCACCCAGCTCATTCTCTTGTCTGTATACTGAAGTCTCAGTCTCAGCATCAAACGTGTGTCAGCCATTTCTCCAATGTCTGGAGTGAAGACATTAGTTATGTAATGTTTAGTCATTTAAGCACCTGGATTTTTCAGAGGTCATTCAACTGATAAATCAATGTTTAAAAATAGCATTGGCTTCTTCAGTTTGCGAAAAAATATATATATTTTTTTAACCTTATATTTCTAAAGATTAATGCATGCTAAATTGAGAATTGAGAGTGAAAAAGGGAAAGCTGACCTTTCTTAGTCTGAATAAATAGGAAGAGGAAAGCAAAGACTGGCTAAGCTGCATAAGCTTTCCCCTTTTAATGTGAAAAATCAGAAGAAATACTTAACTTTAGAAATTTTTGTTGAAGACATATTTATAACATAAATGCTTCTTTACATTTTAGCTAGATGAAACAAATTTAAATCATTTGTTCTTGGTGATGT
Source organism: Odocoileus virginianus (assembly GCF_023699985.2). Lineage (NCBI taxonomy): Eukaryota > Metazoa > Chordata > Mammalia > Artiodactyla > Cervidae > Odocoileus > Odocoileus virginianus. The sequence goes on along the minus strand of NW_027224263.1, from coordinate 10,573,846 downwards.
TGACTCAAGAGGCAAATAGTCGTGATTTTTACCAGTGAGTTAATGACAGTTTACCTTCTGATTTATCAGCCTAAGTGGCTTTGGCGATAAAATGAAAAGGAATAATCATTTGGTTTATTGTAATTTCAGACTTAGTCTGAAAAAAATTTAAAACAATGACTAGGGTATGATTCCTAAAATAAGTAGGCTTTGTGTTTGGATGGTGAAGAATATTCATTCAAGTTCTAGCAAAAGACAAGAATGTGGTCTCTCTACAGGAGATGAAATGTGGTCTCCCAGGCTTACCACTTAAGATTGGGTTGATATAAATTAAATCTAGCCTGATACTTTGTTAAGAATTCACAGTGACCTTTTTAAAATAGAGGGACAAGAGATGCAGATGAGTTTGATGTTTTACAATTTATATTGTTGCTATCTTTCAGGACAGGAAAAGAGGAATTCAAATCATTGTTTTATTTCTTGTTTGTTCCTTTAGAAGCTGTCTTTTCTAGTTAAGGGACAAACTAATCAAGCATGACATGCTTTAGCCATCAGAATCTTGACCAACTGATTTCAGCATTTCTCTTCTAAAAGTACCTAATTGAAAGTAACCCTGAATTACTGACTCTATTGTTGGCCCAGGTTTAGGGAAAATGAAGCCCACTTAGTGTTAATTGATTGAACCTATTGTCCTCCACAGTTCTTTTAAATGCCACTAATGTTTTTTCTCATTGCCATGCCTAGAAGCAGGGATGGGAGCTTATTAGTAACAGAATTTTCTTCTTAGGAAGCTAAACCCTCGGTATTGTGGCCACTTTGACCTTTTATTCTTTCTCACTTCTTGACCCCATTTTCTTATTCTTCTGATGTCCAGACCATAAGACCACACAACAGGCCAGTTGTGGTACAACTAAGCTTTTGCTCTCATGGTGAGCATGTTATGTGGGCCATAGACTGTATTTAAAGGACAGATCTATTTGGAGAAATTCAGCTCCTTGCTGCTTTTTCAGGCTGGAAATTCTAGTTTCTCTTCACATCTTCTGTCTTAGCTTTCTTATTCAACCCTGATGACTCTGTTTGCTGCTGGATTTGGTCTAAGACCTTTACCAGCAGTCAGTTTTGCATAGTCACACTTAATTGTTGGGTTTTTATAAAGCACTTCACTTTTTCTTCAACTTTGTTGCTTCCAGTTTCTGGGCTACTGTTTCTTAGTTCTGTTTGATGAACTATGAGAGTACTAGTAATAACATTTTCCTTTTCGCCTTGACTAGATTCAGGGACAGTTTCTGAGTTTTCTCCACTCTCTGTGGCTCTCAACCCTGTCTTCCTCAAACTCCCACTTTTAAAGAAATTTTTGGTTGTGTAAGAAATAGAGTTCATAGGTAATATAACCTGCCTGTACATGTTATAAAAAAAATATGACACCGAGATAATAATATAAAGGCTAAATGAGTGTAACTCATAACACAGTCTGTGTTTGGGGATGTAATTATGAGGGCACATTGTCCTAGAGGATAGAATGAAGTCATTGATGCTTGTGCCTACTTCTGTGGAGAAAGTGTGTTTGTGAGAAGGAAGATAATTCTAAGAAGTTCGGGAAAATAGAAAATCAGTGATGCACGTGGACTGTAAAAATGTTAGAATAAGCGATAACCAACCAGACTTGTTTGTTGTGTATGATAAGAGAAAGAAGAAAACACTTGAAGTAGAGAAAACATGCCAGGACAAATTATAGACTGTCAGCATGGAGAAAATGAGAAAGTATGGTGTTCTCTTAAATGACCTGGGCCGTATTTATG